>NC_056598.1:7533045-7760779 GCF_018340385.1 Cyprinus carpio
GTTGATTTTAAATTTCATGGCATCAACATATCTCAAAAAAGTTGGGACAAGGCCGTGTTTACCACTGTGTGGCATCCCCTCTTCTTTTTATAACAGTCTGCAAACGTCTGGGGACTGAGGAGACAAGTTGCTCAAGTTTAGGAATAGGAATGTTGTCCCATTCTTGTCTAATACAGGCTTCAAGTTGCTCAACTGTCTTAGGTCTTATTTGTCGCATCTTCCTTTTTATGATGCGCTAAATGTTTTCTATGGGTGAAAGATCTGGACTGCAGGCTGGCCATTTCAGTACCCAGATCCTTCTTCAATGCAGCCATGATGTTGTAATTGATGCTGTATGTGGCCTGGCATTGTCATGTTGGAAAATGCAAGGTCTTCCCTGAAAGAGACGACGTCTGGATGGGAGCATATGTTGTTCTAGAACTTGGATATACCTTTCAGCATTGATGGTGCCTTTCCAGATGTGTAAGCTGCAGATGCCACACGCACTCATGCAACCCCATACCATCAGAGATGCAGGCTTCTGAACTGAGCGCTGATAACAACTTGGGTTGTCCTTGTCCTTCTTATTAGTCCGGATGATATGGCGTCCCAGTTTTCCAAAAAGAACTTCAAATTTTGATTTGTCTGACCACAGAACAGTTTTCCACTTCCACGCCTGCGCTTCTGGATCATGTTTAGATATGGCTTCTTTTTTGACCTAAAGAGTTTTAGCCGGTAATGGCGAATGGCACGGTGGATTGTGTTCACCGACAATGTTTTCTGGAAGTATGCCTGAGCCTATATTGTGATTTCCACTACAGTAGCATTCCTGTATGTGATGCAGTGCCGTCTATAAGGGCCCGAAGATCACAGGCATCCAGTATGGTTTTTTGGCCTTGACCCTTACGCACAGAGATTGTTCCAGATTCTCTGAATCTTTGGATGATATTATGCACTGTAGATGATGATAACTTCAAACTCTTTGCAATTTTTCTCTGAGAAACTCCTTTCTGATATTGCTCCACTATTTTTCGCCGCAGCATTGGGGGAATTGGTGATCCTCTGCCCATCTTGACTTCTGTAAATTATTCCATTCCTTTTTTACTCACAATTTGTACAGTGTCCCAACTTTTTTGGAATCGGGTTTGTAGTTGATGAATGGCCATCCTATTCCAATGAGACTGCAACATCAGCAAGGAGGCGGTGGGTGATGATTTGGTTTGGAATATTGGGAAGTGAGATGAAAGGTCATTTTAGGGTGTCAAAATGACTTCTGCAAGATATGTGGAGTTCATAACTGACCATTTTCTGCTGTAGTATAAAATAATAGTGCTCTCTGAAATAAAACTTAACTTTTAAAAAGAATATCTCTTTGGGTTTGAGACTTTAGTGTTTGCAACTTTAGAGATCTTATCTATTCACGAACATCTTGTAACACTCCAAAGAGAAAGAAAAACTTGAAATCACATCATATGACCCCTTTAAACATTAGCACTAACTTTGCCTTTCCATTGGGTTGCTCAATAAAATCAGTTCAAAAGGATTACTGTTTCTCAGTGGCATTTCAGTTCAAAATTTTAATTACCTTCACACTGTAGCGATCCACCGCGAAAACCTCCTGCTTCTAACATCCAAAGCTAGAGAGAAAAAATGGTGGACTGGCCAGCAGTTAACAGGGTCATAAGATGCAATTTCAAATTTTCCTTTCTCTTCTGAGTGTTACAAGCTCTTGGTGCATAAAGAAGATCTGTTAAGTTGCAAAAACTAAAGTCTCAAATCCAAAGAGATATTCTTCATAAAAGTTAAGAGTCAACCAAGCCCTCACTGAAAAAAGTGTTTCATTCATCCAATTAAAAAAAAAATTAGGGTAATGATTCAAATCTATATATATTTTTTTTTTTTTACTTGAGCCAATGAAAAATAAATAACTTTGCCTAAGTGCAAGTTATTTATTTTTCATTGGATTAAGTTAAAAAATGACAATACCAGTGGAAGAGCTGTAATTTCTAATCATCCAAATTAAAAAAAAAAAATAAATAAATTGAAATTATTTATTTTACATGTAATGAATCTAGAATATATGAAAGTTTCACTTTTTGAAATAAGTTACAAAAGAAAATTAACTTTTTTCACAATATTCAATTTTTTTAGATGCACCTATATTACCTACTATAATGATATTTAACACGTCCGTTTTGCTGTGAATAGAAGGAGGATCTTTAGGAGTTATTCGTGTTATTTGGAAAGTAATTTGTTAACGCTTTATCACTTTTACATTTCCTTTTAACGATCGATGTTTGAAGGGTGATTAAAATAATGCCACCTCAGTTTTTCAAAATGCTTATTATTGCGTCATAGAGCGAATCTTTCGCTGATTGTTTACAGTGTAAACGGAAGTTTCTCCCATAATTTGCACAAAGCGTCATGGGGCGTAAGAATAAAAGGTGGACAAACAGAACGAAAACGATTAATATTGTGGTGTCTACTACAATTTCGGACACATTGGTACGTTTCGGAAAGAAGGACTTTTATCGTATTTCCGCAGTAGTGCGTCGACCGGAAGTGGGATCAGGATCGAAGCGGCTTCAGTCAGTTCTCTTCCTCACTCTCGCACACGGCCATTTTCCTTCAGCTCGAGAAGATCGATCCCGCGAACATGGCCGACTACTCTAACGTGGCTCCACCGTCCTCAAACGCCGGTGGAGGGATGAACGATGCTTTTAAAGACGCCCTTCAGAGAGCCAGACAAGTGAGTACTTTGAAAGCGTCCGAAAGTATTTCGTATCTTCAAGCTTTCCGTTTAAAATCAACACGAAACGTGACCAGCTTGTTAGCTAAGGTGCTAACTTGAGGCCTTGATGCGTTGCAACAAAGAGGTTTCAGTTGTGTGCCTTTTTTCTTCTATTTTATTTCTTCTTTAGTGTTTTATTTTAAAGCTTAAGTGAAGCAGAATGTGTTTTGTGAATGATACGTATGTTTCGCACACGTTCCAATAAGCTAAAGAGCAAGTTAGTAGTGGAAACTACGCATTATTAGCCATTTAACGGTATGTGAACTGTACTTTACGTAACGTATACAAAAAAACATTTACTTATAGCTGAAATTAGGTCCATAGACGTAGGATGACATTCATAAATATGTTTTTGTTAGTGTTTCTTTTCATCCGACTATATAATTTAGCCTCGTGCAACTTCCTACTTTTTTGCTGCAAACAAGTCTCCCTAGTTTTGTTCAGGACAACAGTAGAGACTCAGTGCAGGCCACACACTGTACAGTGATGTTATAATTATACACCGTTGTCTACAAACAAATGGTTTGTTTTACCGTGCATTTCACTATATTATTATAGATTGC
This sequence comes from Cyprinus carpio, assembly GCF_018340385.1. Classification (NCBI taxonomy): domain Eukaryota; kingdom Metazoa; phylum Chordata; class Actinopteri; order Cypriniformes; family Cyprinidae; genus Cyprinus; species Cyprinus carpio. The sequence continues at coordinate 7,536,379 of NC_056598.1, forward strand.
TGCAAAAATAGGAGGTGATGGTGTACCCCACTCTCCAGTATCCAATGAGTTTGGTTATGGAGGACAGAAGAGACCCCTTGAAGATGGAGGTAAGCACATATGTGTCTTGTAGTGGCTTTGTTATTGTGCATAATGGTCCACATAAACCACATTATTATGTACTTGTTTAATCCTCTTTTATTCTTAACTTAAGTTCCTGGCAGACAAAACCGATCAAAGGCAATACGTCTGATTTATTTTATTATTATTTTTTTATTAAAATGTGTGCTATATTTTAGTTAAAAATATTTCAGCATTTCTTTTTATATATTTTCAGTGGATTTCATGGTACTGAACAATATTCACTGCTTCACAATTACCCACCATTTATTTCTGTATAAAAATATATTAGGCCAGTTTGTTTTTGTGTTTTGGTCTCTTTTTGCCTAAAAAGACCAGAGGCTGCCAGTGGTTTAACCCTTAATCAGCCCTTGGGATCCAACTGACCCCATTTAAATTTTTTTAAAAGTGTTCCCTTCAGCTCGGAGGTATGAAATTCTGTGACTTTTCCTAAATAATCTATCTAAACACACACACAAAAAATCTGGACTTGATTTGGTTGTTCTAAAAAAATAAAATAATTACCACATTAAAAATGAATGGGAAAAGTGAGGGGGAAAAAAGTAATGAACCCAGTATAAATCTGGAATGTTTTACATTTTTATAAAGGCCTGGATCTAGAGCACAAATGCAAATTGGAATGAACATTCTGTGTCATGCACACATGTGTGTGACTGCAATAGAGAGCATTTTTATAGAAATTGGCATAAAAATCAGCAAATCTGGCATAAATATGAAAATTTTCACTTATAAGTGAAGGACTGATAGGAGAGCACAAATGCAACATGAAACACAAGCATGTTCACTCACTCCCACACACACACCAGTCTGACACAGGTGTCCAGGGCATTTTTTAGATTTTAGCAAATAAAATGCACAACAATGTGAATGGATAGACAACACACACACACACACACACAGAGGGACATTTCTGCAAATGTATTTAACAATTTGCATAAGCAGACAATTCAAAAGACATCAGACAACAACAAATTCTAACCTTTGACAAAAATATAGATTTTTTTTTAATGTATTTTAGAATATTTAAATATATTCGCAAAATATCATAAAATTGCGTGGAGAAGTTGAAACATGAAGAAAAAATTTACTTGAAACTGAACTGGACCTCTGCTGGATATATGTGGTCATTGCATTTTCTTTCTTTAACTGTAATAACTAAATTTTTTCCTCTAACCTGCAGATGGCAGTATTCTATCCCTAACACATGGAGCAATATCCAGAAACCTGTGATTTAATTTAGGTCATCATTTAAATGATTTTTTTTAATAAAAATTTATGGCATAGTTGAGTTATTGTGCAGTAAATGGGTTAAAAACTACCAAATGTCCACAAAAACACAGCAAAAATGTATAGCTGAGAAGTAAATAACAAAAATTATATATATAAATAATAAATGTTGTCATATTAAAAATCATATAATAATTATATTTCCTTATGCAGTCACTCTGTGAAAGTTTGGGGTCTATCTGACCCCAAGGACAAAAAACGTAAACCCTACTAAAGGGTAGTGGTCGACCAATATTGTGTTTTTTATTTATTTTATTATTATTATTATTTTTTTTACAGCTGATGCCGATGTCTTGGAAAGCAGGGGGGCCGGTTGCCGATATAATTTTTTTATTTATTAATATTTAAGAAATTTGAAATCATTTGACAATGAATTAAAATAAATGTGTAAAATAAACATACTTATACTTTAGATAAACCAACAGGACACTCAGTATTCTGGGAAGTTTGTGTGGATTGGGAATCATATTTTTCAAATAAAGCCAGGGTAACACTCATTTTACATACAGCACACAGAGAACATGACATGAATATGACAGTGGGCAAATGCATAAAGTGCAGCATAATTTGAAATCACGAGTTTAAAGTTTAAAATTAACACAAACCGACCGTCACACAGAGAACACGCGATCGTGCAGGATAAAAATGCACACTTCACAAGATCTCACAGCTGGACTTGACTAAGTTTGCAAGGTTGTGAAATGTTCATTAGTCATTCAAAGATTTGTTTAAATGATATAAATGCGTATTTGCTTAATGCTGATGGCAAACGAGAAAATATTATAATGTTTGCCTTTTTATTACTAATAATATAAAAGCAATCATAATACATTTTGTATTAGGGCTGCAACTAACGATTATTTTGATAATCGATTAATCGGTCGATTATTTTTACGATTAATCGATGAATCGGTTTATGTACTTATATATTTTAGTTTTGCCCATTTTTTCCCCAAGTAAATTATTAACAAAGGGTCTTTATCATTCAACAGACTTTTTAGAGATTTTAACCATTTTGCATTGTCATATCCTCATCAAAAACATACCTGGAGTTGTGTTTTATTATGTGTTAGTTATCCTTTGTCGAACTCTTCTGCAATCAAAACACTGACCCATACATACTCTAGCAAATTTCACAAGGAGATTTCAAATAATGTTTCCACCATGGCAGTCCTTAGGGCTCCTAAAGTAGTTTAACATCCCGAACAAAGCTTATTAAGGAATCTTTCAGAACATATTATCACAAATAATAAGAATAAAACAGAATTAAAATTGCAGTAAATTGCATTTTATTATTTTTTTCCTGTAAACACACAGCTTATACCTGGGAAACAGCTTTATAGCTTCTGCTGTGAAATTGTAAACAATCCTTCCAATAAAGTGCCAATGGCATGAAACCTGAATGGAGCTCACATTTTAAAGTAAAATTTAAAGTAAAATCCATCAGAAGGTTGTCCAGAAAAAAAAATTGGACACACACACAAAAAACCTGCTGTGTGAAAAAGAGCAGTGAATACTTAGAAAAAAGTTAATTTCAAATACATTTAAACATTAACCTCTCTCAGTCAGTCATAATTAGGCTGCAAGACTGAATTATGAACTGGTAAACGACAAAGCTTTAAATGTTAATTGTTAAAAAGCAATGTTATCAGCTTTCACGACTAAACATTTGCAAACAACATTGTACTGCAGAATCTATACAAATAAAAGTCTTTGCACACTGTGATTTTCATCGGATTTAAATATGTAGTGGTCCTTATAACAGTGCAAAATTCAAAAATGTAATAAAGCGATAAAATGTTAACAAAACAGCTTATGCCTGAACTGACAGGAATTCGACTACCTGTGGGAAATGAGGCAGAACACTATTCACTCATTATTTGAGAAAAACGTTGCATTGCAGTGCAAAAAGGTCAACATGTCCAAATGTTCAGGGCTTAAGAGTTTGGCTTGTTCTCTTTTTGCTCCCACACTTTGGATGACTTCGTCCGATTAGTTTTATCTTCCGCTTTTTTCTTTTTCTTACTCGAGCTTACTCCACTGCCGCCTGCCTCACCCATCACGCTGAATGCAGCAGAGAGACGCTGTACGGGAAGCACGTGACATAAAACGAGGCCAGCTATTGGCTATTCGCTGCTTCTCCTGCTGTACTGGCTGAGTAAAACCTCCGGTGGCTCATTACTGCCACACTTTGGTCACCGCAGATTTAAAATATGCACGAAATGAGCCGCTTACGGCAAATAAAAATTATTTAGCAACGAATCGATTACTAAATTAGTTGACAACTATTTTAATAATCGATTTTAATCGATTAAATCGATTAGTTGTTTCAGCTCTATTTTGTATACATTAATTCTTTTGTTTTAACCATTCTGTCTTATTATTAGACCGACTTTCATATGTGTTAGACAGAACTGTTAACCACAACAGTGAACAAGAGGGAGAATGTGAGCTATGTGCGCTCAGCCGCTGCCACGCTCAGCGCCGTCAAAAAGTACTGCCTCGAAACACATCGACCAAGCAGAAAGGCCTAGGCGATGTATCGGTCGACCACTACTAAAGGGTCGATTGAGGGTTAAAAGTTTTAGTTAGTCTGATATGTAGTCAGGGCTCCAAACTGCGACTAAAACAGTCGCATTTGCGACCATAAATATTAATTTGCGAGTGACGTTTTTGCTGAGCTCCTCAGGATTTAACCTTTTAAAAGTTTTCTCAGGCGGATGATTTTCTTCATTCTAGCAGCGCCCCGTCTGTGATAAAACGAACTCGGGCCGTTCTGTCAGCCAGAAGTGTTTAGAGTCGGCGCGGCTCTGGCCCATTATCTTCTCACCGATGCCGAGACTGAACCGACAGAGACGCATTTCAGCCAGAATCAGCCCAAGTGTTATTGCTATCTGGGTATATATTTACATGTTATATCTTAAACATTTGAATGTAATGCCTTTTTTCCTAATTGTTTTGCGATCAAATCTTTTATGTTCACGTATTAAACTGAGACGATGGACATCAGAGTTTTAGTGGAAAAATTTAGTTTCAGACAGTCCTCATCTCTGCCGCACATCAGCAGCGAGAGAGAAATGACGGAGAGGTAAGAAGGGAAAGTGCAGAAAATACAGCGTCTATTTCGTGCACAACTTGAACAAACTAGAACAGGTAAAGCTGTCAGCTGTGTGGATATTAGCAATATCGTTAACAATTCTTGTTTATAATAATTACTAATATGGCTTCTTCTAAACAAGATCTTGGTCTGTGTTCTTTTAATGCGTGAACTTCATTATTTGAAGTGCGATTGTCGTCCAGTAATCGGAAAAATGCTCTGTGCTTTGTAACTTTTTTTTAATAAAAAGTACCAGCTTTAAAATTATTCCGAATTCATAACTAAATTCAAACAATACAGTTTTGGCGCTCCTTAATGGGGCAGGCGCGGTCGCTTTAGCGCCTCAGTTCAAGTGCAAGTGAACCCATTTAATCTTTCTCTTTTCTAATATAGTACATAGTGAACATGAATTAACATCAAAAGGTAGGTTATTTTATAAGAGAGCCTACAGTACAACTTACTGAAATGTCTCATGTAGTAGGAGCCCAAGCTACACTCAGTGGCCAAGTGATGCTTATGCTCCATGATACTGGTACAGATTCTGTGTAATGAACAATTCTTTGTGACTGTAGATTTCAAGCTGGAAAAGACATTTAGTTCCCACTTTAAGTGAACCTTAGTTCCCAGGTCATCTACAAGATGGATTAAAATGCTGATAAAGTCAAGAAAAGATGAGACATAAACACATGACAGTATGATTGAAATTTTAAAATGTAAATAAATAAATAATCGTAAAATAAATAAAACGCGTTTATTCTGTGGCACCTAAAAAAATTATTTGGCTCCTAAGTTTTTTTTCTTATAGGAGCCAGTGGCTCCTTACTCGATTTTTTTTGTTTGGAGCCCTGGTAGTACTTCTATAGTTAGCAGTACTACTACATTTGTTAGTTCATTGTTTTGGTCTAAACTGTTTTTTTTTTTTTTTAGATCAACCAGAAACCAAGAAGGTTCCACCAAGTGATCGTAAGCATTGCTATTGTCTTCTGGGAGGAACTAATTGGCTATTAAATGTCTTATATATTTAAAAAAAATTTAAGATGTCTGTTGCTCATCTCATAAGTTCATGCTTTTATCTACACCAGCTTTTTCATCTGTAATGGGAGGCATGGGTGGCCCATCAAGGTAACTATTTTATTTTATTTTTTTAAAACAAAATATTTAATGCAACACACAATTTGTATTTTTATCATGTTATCACATCTCTGTGCAGGTCTTTATCAGAAGAGTTCAAGGTTCCAGATGGCATGGTTGGCTTCAGTAAGTCGACTTAAGAACTCAGAAAAACAAATATCCATTGCTACGTGCTTTGGAGGACTTGCATTTAAATCTCATAAAAAAGGACAATGTTAATTAAACCCTTGTTTTCAGTTATTGGAAGGGGAGGAGAACAGATTTCAAGAATACAGCAGGACTCAGGTTGCAAAATACAGATTGCTCCCGGTGAGTCAAATTGCTGTGTGTATCTCAGTCTGATTGTTGTCAGCCTTTTGGAGAGAAAAAAATGACAATGCTTATTCTGCACTCTACTCAACAGACAGTGGTGGCATGCCTGAGAGGTCAGTGACATTAACAGGCTCACCTGATTCAATCCAGTGAGTATCTCCACACATTTAGAACTTTCTCATCGTCAGTCCCTCCAGGATTTTGCAGAATTTTTTTTCTGATTTTTGCGGCCTAATATGGCTGATTTTGCTTTGGCTTTTCTCAAATTTTGAGGTGAATTTGCCGCATTTCTTATTGTTTTGCAGTGAAAATATACCACAGACAACATTCTTCTAACACTGTTATGACTTTTCTGACTTCGAGAACCACTGTAGGTCTCCAGTCTAACATTTGAGGACACCAGCACTAGTGCCATTAAGTTCTACAGAAGGTGGCACTAGCACCTGACAGTAAATCTCGGAGACATCTAGTGTCTGCATTTACATATGCAAGATGTATTTTTAAGAGTGCTTGTTCATCTGCAGTATGTCTCTAAGATGTTTCCTGTCAGATGTCAAATAGACATTTATTAAATGCATGTAAAACTGCTTCTGAGACGTTTATCAGAGTACACAGCAGATGATTCCCAGATCTTTAGCAGTCATCTTACAGATGTAATAAATATATTACATCTGATAAAATGTTCTGTTATTACTGTCATTCATAATGTCTAAATATAATTTAATGAATACATAAATATATATTATGTAGTGGAAATGGCCTGTAAGTACTTCTCTGCAGCCATCTACTAGTGGTCATTTAATATCTTTTTTTTTTTTTTTTGTTTGCTTTCCTACATTATGAAACTTTTAGTTTTATACAAGCATTTAAAATCAGTTGAAAACATTAGACCATTTCTGCCACAAGTTGTTCCTGTAGTTTTACTGTTAAATCCATGGTGAATGGTGGAGATTGTGTTTATTGAACAATGTTTTTCCTGGTTTCCACATCAGTGGCGTTTGTTCTGATATCAGCTTTACAGAATTCTTCGCTGAATTTGAGTGCTACTCACAAGATTTCAAAGAGATGTTATTGATTCTGTGGGGAATTCGACTGCTTCACACTGTATCTCCCAGCGCTGTCTATAACGATGTCGCGTGATCGAGATCAGCTTGCGGCTGCCGCTCGAGCAGATAAACGGTCTGTGCTGCGTAGGCCAAACTAGTAGCGCGGATTTGTTCCGTTATTCATTTGTTTTTCATTTGTATTTCTTTTTGTTTGTTCATTGTGAGTTTTCAAGGCTGTTCATTCCATTTTTGGAACTGAGAAACAACCTTTCTTTGACTGAATGTCCATTGCGATGATGTCACGGGATGCTTCTAAGCCCAAATTCTGCGGAAAATTTGCAGCAATTAAAAAAAAATTGCGATCTTTTGTGAAAATTGCGGAGTTTGCCTGATTTTGCGGTAAATTCAGTGATCGCGAAATCCTGGAGGGACTGAGTGTGGTGTGTATGTGTGGTTTTTTTTTTTTTTTTTTTTTTTTTTTTTTTTTTTTTTTAATAGAAGTAGGTAAAATCAAAAATATACGTTTCTTTAATAGGGCTGCAAAGAGTTTGCTCACAGAGATTGTAGAGAAAGGTAGACCTTCTCCAGCATTCCACCACAATGATGGACCAGGGATGTCTGTTCAGGAGATCATGGTCCCTGCCTCCAAAGCTGGTCTGGTTATTGGAAAGGGAGGAGAAACAATCAAACAATTACAGGTAAGGTGCACAAATGCGGTTAAACCAGAAACAATCATTTATTTGGTTTGGTCTACTTTTTTTTTTTTAAAACAGACATTTACTTACTAATTTAATTGTTAAAAACTTGTTTAATAGGAACGTGCGGGTGTCAAAATGGTCATGATTCAAGAAGGACCCCAAAACACAGGGGCTGATAAACCACTCAGAATCTCTGGTGATCCTTTTAAAGTTCAGGTGAGTACATTTAAACCTTAGTGCTACATTGAAATCATTCAAAATTATGGAATGTACATCTAAATATTTATTAATTGCTTGGTCTGTACAGCAAGCTAAAGACATGGTGATGGATCTGATCAGAGATCAGGGTTTCCGGGAACAGAGAGGAGAGTATGGTTCTAGAGCAGGCGGTGGAGAGAGTCTGGATGTAAGTACTGTTTAATGAAAATAATCTTTAGATTTTTTTTTGGAATTTACATTTAAATGGAAATTTGAAAGGCAGTTGACAGTTTTTTTGCTGTTGCTTTAGGTCCCTGTGCCAAGGTTTGCCGTGGGAATTGTGATTGGCAGGAATGGTGAAATGATTAAGAAGATTCAGAATGACACTGGTGTGAGGATTCAGTTCAAACCAGGTGTGTAAGAATATGCAAATCTGAATAGTTTTCTGACCTTTGTAAAAACAAAGCCTTATGTAAGTCTTTAAAATGCTGTTTTTTTTTTTCCAGCTTGTTACTCGTCATGAAAATGGCCAAGGAAGTTGGCATGGCATTAAAACACCAACCTTTGACACATATATTTGTTCTTTTGCTTTAGACGATGGCTCCACACCAGAGAGGATCGCTCAGATTATGGGGCCTCCAGACAGGGCACAGCATGCAGCAGATATCATGTCTGACCTGCTGAGGAGTGTACAGGCTGGAGGCCCCCCTGGTCACGGGGGCAGAGGTAGGGGCCGTGGACAGGGAAACTGGAACATGGGCCCTCCTGGAGGCCTGCAGGAATTCACTTTCACTGTGCCTACCATGAAGACTGGCCTCATTATTGGCAAAGGTTAGTTGTTGATATTTGCTTTCCCTCTAAAGTGATATGCAATTTTTATATGACCTAAATTGATAATGAATGTACATTGATAATGTATTATTTTTATTCCTCTAGGGGGTGAAACCATTAAGAACATCAGCCAGCAGTCAGGAGCCAGGATAGAGTTACAAAGAAACCCTCCACCTAATTCGGACCCTAATATAAAGATCTTCACAGTCCGTGGATCACCCCAACAGATTGATTACGCCAGACAGCTGGTCGAAGAAAAGATTGGAGTGAGTACTGTGATTTCCACTAGGCCTAACAAATTTTTGCTAATTTTTTAAACATAAAATGATTGTCTTTCTGACATGTTGCTCTGACACAGAACTTTGTCTTTCTATTTATTGCTTATTGCCTGGTTTATACAAAAAAAATGTGGTTTGTCATAGGGTCCAGTTAGCCCTATGGGTGGCCCTCATGGTCCTCCTGGGCCCCACGGAGGTCCTTCTCATGGCCCTACCGGTCCACCAGGACCACCTGCTCCCATGGGCCCATACAACCCTGGGCCCTATGGCCAGGGCCCTCCTGGACCACAGTAAGGACTTTTACTTCTTAATGTTTAGCATTTGTCATTGTTTTTACTCGGGACTTTAGGTGCCAATTTATCTTGAGATGAACTTAGTGTATCTTATTTTTTATCCTCAGTGGTCCCCCAGCACCATACCAGGCTCAAGGCTGGGGCAATGGATACCCTCATTGGCAGCAAGGACAGCCAGATCCCAGTAAGTGCTTGTCCCTTAGCCATGCTAAGTAGGTTTAGTTCAGAATCATATTCAGATTCTCCACAATGCCCATCCACACAGCTAGTTAAAACTAATGCAGCTTCAGTTATCTCTTGGAAGAAAGACAAAATGGGCTAAGCTGTTGTTTGTTCTGCAGATAAAGCAGCAGCTGACGCTAATGCGGCCGCATGGGCAGCCTATTATTCTCAGTACCAGCAGCAGCCCCAGGGCCCCATGACACCAACATCAGCAGCCCCTGGCACATCCCAAACCAATGGACAAGGTGCTTTTTTTAAAGATATATATAAATCTGCACTGCACAAAACTGTCGCCCTCCCTTCACTCTAGATCTACTGTTGTCTGTTGTACAGTAGTACTTAGTAGCCTTTCAGTGTAGCCATCACTGCACAGTACAATGCTGCTTTTCTAATGGTCTTTATTCCTTATTCTGGGATGGCCTTTTCCGACTAGCACACATGGACAGGGCATTTTCTGAGACACTCGACCTGTTTGTGCAAAGTGCGCCACCTAGTCAGGTGGAGGACTTTCTGCAGCCTTTAAAAGAATGGTTCTCAATTTCTCAAATTGTACCATTTTTAACAGGTGACCCGCAAGCTCCAGGTCAAAGTGGACAGGCAGATTACACCAAGGCCTGGGAGGAATATTACAAGAAATTGGGTATAAATATTTTGCCAAATGTAGCTTGAGGTTATTTTCTTTGAGAGATCAGGTTAAATAGCAGCAGGGCTTGAATAGCCAATCAGTCCTGTTTTACTTTTGGAGTCTAGAGAGGCAAATTAGTGGCGTGAGAGTTTTGTCTTTGGTGCTTGTCCACAGAAATATTGGTCTCAAACCCTGCTGTTCAGAATGAGGAGCTGTAGTGTCTCAGATAGAGTAGGATTAACGCACCGAAAAACCATGAATAAGATTGTACTGCTCAGTTTTGTGTATGTAATGGATAAATATGTATCCCTTTTCAAATTTGTGCCCATTTCAATGCCAGTTGTATTTGTAAATATTAAGTTTAAAAAATTGCTGAAATTTTAATGCTAACTAAATCTTCATGTACTGTTTTAACCATTATTACTTTGGTATTTTATTTTTATGGATTTGGTGGTAGAGTTGCATGCATGCAGTATAGTTGCATGTTTTTACCAGAATTGTCATTAAGTAATTCAGTAAGGTGTAACTGTTCTAATGTTTAAGCTCATGATTAATGTCTGTTTAATCTCTTCTCTTCAGGTCAAGGACAGCCTCAGCAGGACTATACAAAGGCATGGGAAGAGTACTATAAGAAACAAGGTAAGGTATCATAGATGTAGTTGCTTTGATTTCTAATAGGTTTGGGCAGCTGCAGCTCTTTCACAGTCCTCTGCAGTAGAGCTGCTGTTGTCTCGGCTGTCCTAGAGTAAAGTAGTGGGTTTCTGTCCCGCCACTTGGAGGTAGTGTGGCCGGGGTCGTTCCCCCTCTTACAAACATTGCCATGGAGTAATTTATCCTTAAATCAGTCTTGTACTAAGCGGTCATTTAACAACACTGCCAGATAGGGTATGGAATCGTTAGAATTTTTCTGGTTCTGATTCCGGTTCCATTAAAATGATTAAACGACTATTAAAAAAATAGTGGTAAGGAAAACTGCACAATACTCAATGCTCAATGCCGTTTATTACTTACTGTCAACTTATTTTAAAGGTTGGCAATTTCAAAATTCAATATGTATTACGATATACAAATTTTCAGGTTCCGATTCTGGTTCCATTTAAATGAACTATGTTTTTTACTATTTTAACTTCATTGAATGTAGTGTTGCTGGAAGTTAGTAAAAAATGTTGAGTAATGCTAGTCCATCAATCAGCATGTGCTTCAAAGTTGATATTTTGTTTTAAACTATCAATTAGGGGTGAGAGAAAAATAATAGATTTTCCGGTGCATCGCAGTTCTCTCTTCAATGATTCTGAATCAATTCTGAGCTTGTTTATTTTTCCCGTTTATGGCACGTGCGCGCTAGAGACGCAGCGGGCTTCATTGTACAGAATTTGCGCTGTGAGACACGTGCACATTGCTTGACAGTCTGTGCTTCCACCCGCTGTGTTTTACTGTAGATATGCTTTCATTTATGCCTTTTGGAATGCAGTACTATTAGATGCACGAAACTCACACACTGACAGACTTTTGCTTGCACTTTGTGTTTGTTGTCCTGAAGCTCAATTGCGGATGCGGTTAAATGCACTTGCATTTTCAAATACTTTTATACTAAATTGATGTACACACAAGTTATGTTTTCAGAGCAGGACAAAACATCTGATATCGAAATAGATCTGTGCATTAGTGTGAATGAAGCCTGTTACAGCTGCCACCGTCTATGATCTCATCAGTAATAACCAAATGGCAAGAATGCTGAGGAAGAAAACACCTCAACTATAGTCTGTAAACTTTTGGACACTTAAAGAACACTTAAAAAATAGCATGTTGTGGTTATATAATAAAAAAGTTAGTTTTGCACAATAAATTTTATATAAAATTTATATGAAAATGTAGCCATGTGCAGTGATATTGAAAACTGAGAATGTGGCGCATTGTGATATTAAGTTGATAATGATAATTGTAATTAAATTGAATTGTGAAACCAGTGAAGATTCACACCCTTATTTTTAAGATGGAAGTACTGACATAAAGCGATTCAAAACAAAAAGCATATAACTGCAATTTTTTTTTAAGATGTATTTGCACAGCAGAAGAATTAATTGGGGAAAAAATGTAGATCAAGAATCGTTTTGGAATCGGATCGTGACTCCCAGAATCAGATCGGATCGTGAAGTGCCTGAAGATTCCCACCCCTAATAGATGTACAGGATGTATGACAACATTGTGATGCATCGTTAATCGTAATCGAATCGAATCGTGGGCCTCTGAATCGTAATCGAATTGTGAGATACCCATAGATTCTCACCCCTACTATCAATAACATTTTGCTTTTCAAGCAGGAATAAGCTGGTTGGCCAAATAGTCCCTTGACGGCTAAGACGCTTGTTAATTTCCCTAAATTAATGAAACATAAACTGTTATACTTATAACCATGTATACACACTCCACAAAGCCCAAATTTTACAAATAATAATGCAGTCAGGAGATGGTGTGATGCAGTGGAGTGGTTTCCACATTTTTAAACATTTAAAATGCATGAAAATAAATATTTTCTATCACTTTGTTTATCATTCTTGAAATGACCTGTACACTAAATAATCTAACCCTCATACTTACATAACAATAGCAGTTTATTTATTTAGTTGTCCAAGTTGAAGTAAAAAAAAAACAGGACCGGTTCTCAGTTCCCAACCCTACTGCCAGATTATTTTTCTACTTCACCTCACATCTTTAATGCTTTGGGTTTATTTTGTTTCAGGTCAAGCTGCGCCTCAGGCGACTGCAGCAGCGGCGGCGTCTCAACCAGGAGGTCAGCCAGATTACAGTGCAGCGTGGGCAGAATACTACCGCCAGCAAGCAGCGTACTATGGCCAAGGCACCCCTCAGGCGATGGGAGCTGCACCCCAGGCTCAGCAGGTACTCCCATTAAAACACTCTGCTCTTTGCCTTTTGCGCTCTTCACTTGGTAGATATGCATGTGTATAGGTTTTGTCCCCCCTTCTTTTTTTTTTTCTTTTTTTTTTCCTTCTAACATTTACTTCAACAGGTTCAGCAGGTTTCCAGAAGAGTCATCGATACAACACATAACCAAACTCTTCCCTCCTCAAACAGGATTATCTTTTTTTTTGTTTGTTTGTTTTTTTCTTTTTCTTTTTTTTGGGGAGGGTGTTGGATAAATGTTTCTGCTCTTAACATGTTGTGTATTTCTTATGTATTTCTTCTGCGCAGGGCCAGTAATGTGAAGTGGACATAAAGTAAATGCTACATTGTCAGAAAAAACCTTTGTTAAATGTTTGGATGCAGACGCCATGATGAAGATCTTTATTTCATTGGTTTGAGTGTTTAAACTAGATCGCAGACCAGCTTCAAAGTCAAGTATATATATATAATTTTTTTCCTTTTTGTTTTGCCACTCTTGTAAATGAATGGTTTGTTTTTAGTCGGGTAATTTTGGTCATTCCAGCTCCTGTATCTCCTGTATCTCATGTAGTTCTGAGACTAAACTATAGTCATTTCCATGTAAATCATCTCAGTTTTAATATGATATGCCTGTTGTGTTTTGCAATAAAACAATGAAACCTCCTGTGTTGGTAAGTGGGGTGTAAAATTGGGGAATGTTTTGTAAAAAAATTCATTTCCTGTTTTGGGGCAGGGGTATGCAAATTTACAGAACAAAAATGTTGCTCTTCTTTTTTTTTTTTTTTTTGTTTTTTTTTTTTTAACTCTATTACCCTTAATTATTTTTTTGTTTGATTCCTGGTCTATTTTAAAGTCACAAGTAAGAGATCATTGGTCATTTGACATTGCTTGTTTGACATATGGACAGCTCTGTTTTTATGCTGCATTTTTTTTTTGTTTTACTGGTCATTGCTGTGGATGTAGGTATAGGCAGATTATCTAAGGCAAGGTGGCTTGGTGTTGGCAAGGTATGTGATTCATGCAATAACTCTTCAGTGCTGTAGTGTTGCTCATTCTTGTTTTGCATTTTAAATGGTTTGTTGAGGTAGTGTGCACTGTTAATGAGAGACATTTCCTCCCTCACAGGCGAGATTAGGAAGGCGGTAAGAAAGTATGCGTCTTTACATAAACTGTTCCTTTTTATATTGTGACTGCAGTCATGTTGCAAATATTTTAGTTTGTTCTCCCAAGTTTGCTCCTTTTTTACAGGGCAGGTCAAGTGTTCTAATCAACAGTAATGTCTTGCAAAATTACTTGTCCCCATCCTATATTTTACATGTCTAATATCCACAAATTGTGTATATATTTCTATCAATATTGCTGGCATTTTAAAAAACATTTTGATACGATTAAATAAGCTCGAATGCGAACATGGACTACTTTTTTTTCTGCCCATTGTCTGTTAGCATTCCTCCAATATAGGCCTATAGGTTTTTGGAGACTCTGGCCTCCTACACCAGTGAAATGAGCTCTCCACTGTAAGTACAAAATGTACATGATTTTGCGGCCCAATTTGTGTTTACTGTCAATGCATTGTCTTTGACTGAATGAAACGCAATGTATATAAATCTCTAAATGTTGCCCTTTTTTGGGTAAGTATGTCAGGGCTGTAATTTTGATTTGACATGTTCAAGATAATAATGACCTGACCCTTTTCACATTGGACTGTTATTTTTTGCCACAACAGCATTGTGTAATATTTACAAATTGAGAAATTGCCATGTTGACACTGCTTTAGTCATTTAGGTCTCTCAGACTTCTCATATGAAACTGTGAAGTGTACCACTGTTCAAGTCAGTCCGTCTGTAGAAACAGCAACTTTTCCTATCTGCGAATGTGTGGTTTAACATTGACTAGACATGTAAATTGTCTTTTTGTGATTTGACAATTGTTTTATACTGCATAGCCCATAAAGACCGTCAGCAAATGGCCTCTTTCAAATGTTAATTAGTATTAATGTCCTATTTCTAAATCTGTGCCTGACCTGTTTGTAATTAAGGTCATTGAGGCTGTCGATTTGATGCAAGTTTATTTTCTTTTATTTGACTGTTCATTAGTGAGCAGTGCAATGTCTAATCTTGCAGTGTCATCCCTGACCTTGCACCTTAGGTTCTGCAGCAATAACACAGGTAAGAGTATCCTAAGAAATCAAAACGATTGAACCTGTGATCTAGTGTAATGCTTTTCACCTTTGAAACTGAGGTCAATTTGTGCCGCTGTTTAAATGATGTCTCTCGAAGTAGATAGACTGACGTACATCACAAATGTCAGAAATAAGATTTCTTGGAAGTATGTATTTTTTTGTCCATATGAATTGCATGGCCTTGACCTGTAGTTCACAAATGTTTTCCTCTGTTGAAATCTAACTAGAATTATCCCGCTTTTTCTTTTTTCTCATTGAAACAAATGTGATTTTGATTTGCTCATTTGTTAGCTTCCTGGTAAGTCTGTTAAGTGTGGTTCTGTTCTACTCTTAAACAATGCATGCAGATGCAAAATGATCCAGTTAGCCCTATGAATGCACTCACTGATAACTGACGTATACTGTATGTATGCTCATGTTTCATTGGTTTGCAAGCTTTCTTGTTGCCAATCTGTAGTGCTAATGTTTGTCCCACATTGCTGCCTTCATTCTCACTCACAGTGTTGAAGATGCTGCAGGCGTAGTTCGTAGAATCAGGTCCTGAGCTAGTTTGTCCGTAAGGAGGAATCCTTTGAGTCTGTCCCTCCGCTGAACGTAGACTGTTCAAGGGCTCCAATTATAAGGTAAAAATATCATGAGGAATCTGTCATTGCAAAGTCAATGTTACTGTTAGTTTAGGGTGATGCCAGTTAGTTTTGATTATAGAAATGTAGCCATATGCCATATTATTGGTTGACTAATGGTTCTATGAAATGTTTTGAGTACATTCTTTGCCTTTTGTTGATAAGCGTAGGGATTTTATGTGCATCAATGCTGTACAGATGGACCATGACCAGGAACTTTTTTTTTCTTTTTAGTAGACATTTGCCAGGCTGGTTTTTGTTTGTTAAACAGTTTCTTTAAACCTAGTCTTTATCCATTGCTGCATATCGTTTTGTATGCATGCAAGATGTTTCCTTTTGAGCAAATTGTTCACAACAGAATTCGTGGGGGTCTAAATATGAAGAGAAAATCGGAGGCTATCTGAGAAATTTGGAGCATGCCTTTGAGGTAAAACTATCATGAACTGTTAAAGTTGTTGAATGTACTTTTGATTTTTGCGGAGAATTGTTGGTCTGAAATGTTGAAGATTGTTGCTATTGTCATCAATAAAATTGTAATCATTAAAATTGGCTTTGAGGTTATTTTTCATTTAGTGCTTTGTTCATCTGATACATACATGTATACTGGCTTAACATGTTATGAACAAAATACAGCCTCAAATCCACGTATTACAGAATACATCAAATGTTTGAACTTCGTCACAATACATGTTCTATTTTTAAGTTTTGTAGTAGATCATGTAATGACTTAAATTCATAACAGCCAGCTGTTCCATGTAATTCGTATGGCATCGAGTACTGAAGTCTAAACTGAACTCATAGCTAGTGTTGAACATTAATTCCCATAAAAAGTTTGGAGACTTTTTATGGGAATTAATTTACTTTTTTTTTAATTGTCCTACATGTGACAACCTCTTATGAATAACATCCTTTTTTCAGAACTGAAAATACAGAGTGAAAAATGTAAAATCTCAAAACATCAAGGACCCAAAAACTCAAATAATTTGTTGTGCAATTCAAAGCAAAAAATTAAAGCTACTAGAACGCCACATGAAAGGCATATATAATACATCTGTCTCTTCTTACCAGCTTCATTTTAATCACTACACAAACTATACTGCATTAACATGGCACTAATAATGACTTGGAAGACAAGAGTCATGATATGCAGTCAACTTAGCAGCAGTAGGCAATGAGTTGAACATCCATGAAAATGTGGAGGATGAGAGAGACAGACGGATGTAGCTCACTGAACCTGTGCTTCCCGCAAAGCACTGGGTAGCAGGTGCAAATGTGTGCCACTACAGCCATTTAGGTGACAGATCATGTCATTACATAGGCAAGAAGCAGTTCAGAACATCTGTGAAGCAGGTGCAAGATGTCCTCAGCCAGAGTGTCCAGACTACAGTTACGCACTTTATCCAGATCGAAAATGTCCTTTATGAAGAACAGCAACTGTTCCTGTGGGCAAAAGAGCATTTTGTTTCTGAATGACTACATTCAACAAAGCTGACATTGAAGGCATTTGGTAAAGATTATACCTTGGGAGTCTGGCATATTCAACAGACCCCTGACCATCAGTATTAAGTCTGTCGAGCACTGTATCTTATTCTAGCCTACTCAGGGTTCCTCAAATTCAGCCATGGAGGGCCACTACCCTACAGAATTGAATAAACCCAAAGACTCATGAGCAAGCTAATCAAGGTCTGGAGCTTAAACTCTGCAAGACAGTGGACCTTCCAGGGCCAGATTAGAACTGTACCCTGCTTGAGCAAAGAGCTAGCAGAATATTTTATCCAGGGGTGTCCAATCCTGCCCCTTCTCACTTTGGAATGAAAATAATCATGGGCACCATATTGAAGGGTCATTCCAAACCAAAGTGCTCAAATCTGGCCACTTCAATGGACTCTTAAAGAATGAACAAATGAACACTCCCATGATTCTTTGTGGGGTAACCCCTTTTAAGGGATTAGGGCATAGGTTGGAACCCTTCAAAATGGAATGCAGCAGAATGAAGCTCTTCAGGGTTACTAGCAACTTCTAGTCAGCAAGGTTGGAGCAGGAGGTTTGCAGGAAGGTGGCCCTCCCAGAGCAGGACCGAACGCCCTACTTTTATCCAAAGAGATGCATAGGACACTCACTTTGGACCAGGGATGTCCAAAACTTCCTACAGAGTTTAGCTCCAACCAGCTCCAACATGCTTGTCTGTAAGTTTCTGTTGAGTCTGAAGACCTTGATAAGTTGGTCTAGGAGCTAAATTCTGCAGGACAGTGGTCCTCCAGGAATAGGTTTGGATTCCCCTTGCTCTGGACAAAGGATATCCAACCCTATAGAGTTTAGCTTAAACCCTAATTAGACACAACAGAAGCAGCTACTCAGGGTTTTCAGGATTCTCTGAAACTTCCGGGCAGGTGTGTTGGATCGTCTTAGAGCTAAACTCTACAGTAAAGTGGCCACCCAGAATCAGGATTGGACTCCCTGGACAAACCATGGTCTTGTAAAGTTGCACAAAATTTTATGGACAAGCACTAAGCCTTGTAGGATCTTTAAACAGCAACCAAATTTAATTGTCATTTAAGAGCAACTAAGTCTGAAACTGGCTGTGTTACTACAATAAGACTGGTCAGCAACAATAGGTGACTTGATCAGAACTATGAGGACATTTTTCCATTATTTGTCTGATCATCTGTTATCCAGTATTAAACTTACAAAATTTTCATAATTGCATGTTTTTCTTCCAACAAAACAATTGGACAGTTCAAAGACTTAATGCCAATACACTTGGCAAATCCATCAACAAGTTCTTGCTTGAAAGTGTGCAGTGCAGTAGAAGGCCAGCCAAACAAACTGGATATGGTGATTTTCACCAGTCCTCCCAAAGGTCAATTCTCAGCTTTCCAATTGTCAGTTTTATCATAAGCAGTAAAACTTTTAAATGTGACAGGTCACCATACCTGTCAACATTTGGATATTGAAATCCGGGAGACTCCGGGGGGCGGGAGTCAACAGATGGGGGTTGGGTTTGGGGCGGGTCAGAGGCAAGTTAAATACACGTAATACATAATACATAATTATTAAAAAGAATTATTGTGATAATGAGACTTATTCATGTTTCTTTTTTATTTATCTTTATTATAACAAATTTTACATTACATAATAGGAAACACTTCGGTGGACGTGGAACATGTAACAAAAAATTTAATATACTTGAAGTACATGGAAACACCATGTTAAACGCTAGGAAAAACCTACATGTTAAATACACGAAGTACTGTACTTCATGTATTTAACATGAAGGCGTTTCCTAGTGTTCCTTACATCCAGAATTATAATTATAAGTAGCAGACTAAGATAAATTTTATAATCGCGGGTGTGCCCCATTGTGCCTCCACAGCGCGATTGTGTCGTTGGGATTTATTGTGCTGCGTTACATCGTTTTTTTCCCACCGTGTCCGATACTGAAATCAGTGCGACATACTTTGCAAAAAAACATGGGAATTGTCAATGCTGCTTCGTGATAAGAAATTATTCCTTCGACCAGCTGTTCTTATATTTGCAGCTATATTTAGTTTTTTCGCCGTAGCACCACCTGAGCTTTCTAATGCCATTTTTAGTGACGCTTGATTCAAATTCACCCATCGTTCTGCGCAGATATCATGTGCGCAACAGAGCTGTAGGTTGCCAGGTTGAGGTCACAAATGGGTTCAAAATTGTATGATGTATTTATTGTGTGAGTATCTATTGCGATACATTTCATACAAGATCTGGCAACTGGACAACCTTGGAATAATGTATTGATGTGATTATTCATATTACGAGGTAGGGCCATACAAATTACGGGAGTTTCCCGGGAGAAATAACAAAACGGGAGGGTGGCGGGAGATGGGTTTGAAATACGGGAGACTCCCGGGAAAAACGGGAGTGTTGACAGGTATGCAGGTCACTGTAGCTGTCTCAGTTCAGACTACAACACTTGAGCACACATGAACCAATATTCTCTTCCACTTTACTAGTCATAGCACATACAGTGGTGTGAAAAATTCTTGGCCCTCTTCCTGATTTTTTATTTGCATGTTTGTCACACTTTAATGATACAGATCATCAAACAAATTTAAATTTTAGTAAAAGATAACAAATGAACACAACATGCAGTTTTTAAATAAAGGTTTTTATTATAAAGGGAAAACAAAATCCAAAACTACATGGCCCTGTGTGAAAAAGTGTTTGCCCCCTAAACCTTATAACTGGTTGGGCCACCCTTAGCAGCAACAACTGCAATCAAGTGTTTGCGATAACTTGCAATGAGTCCGTTACAGCGCTGTGGAGGAATTTTGGTCCACTCATCTATGCAGAATTGTTGTAATTCAGCCACATTGGAGGGTTTTCGAGCATGAACTGCCTTTTTAAGGTCATGCCACAGCATCTCAATAAGATTCAGGTCAGGACTTTGACTAGGCCACTCCAAAGTCTTTTTCTTCAGCCATTCAGAGGTGGACTTGCTGGTGTGGTTTGGATCATTGTCCTGCTGCAGAACCCAAGTTTGCTTCAGCTTGAGGTCACGAACAGATGGCCGAACATTCTCCTTCAGGAATTTTTGGTAAACAGCAAAATTCATGGTTCCATTTATCACAGCAAGTCTTCCAGGTCCCGAAGCAGCAAAACAGCCCCAGACCATCACACTACCACCACCATATTTTACTGTTGGTATGATGTTCTTTTTCTGAAATGCAGTGTTACATTTACGCCAGATGTTAATGGCACACACACCTTCCTAAAAGTTCAACTTTTGTCTCATCAGTCCACAGAGTATTTTCCCAAAAGTATTAGGGATCATCAAGATGTTTTCTTTTTGCTCAGCAGCGGTTTTCGTCTTGGAACTCTGCCATGCAGACCATTTTTGCCCAGTCTCTTTCTTACATGAACACTGAGTCATGAACACTGACCTTAACTGAGGCAAGTCAGGCCTGCAGTTTTTTGGATGTTTTTGTGGGGTCTATTGTGACCTCTTGTATGAGTCGTCGCCGTGCTCTTGGGGTAATTTTGGTCGGCCGGCCCTCCTGGGAAGGTTCTCCATTGTTCCATGTTTTTGCCATTTGTAAATAATAGCTTTCACTGTGGTTCGCTCGAGTCCCAAAGCTTTAGAAATGGCTTTATAACCTTTTCCAGACTGATAGATCTCAATTACTTTTTCTCATTTGTTTCTGAATGTCTTTGGATCTCGGCACGATGTCTAGCTTTTGAGGATCTTTTGTTCTACTTCACTTTGTCCGGCAGGTCCTATTTAAGAGATTTCTTGATTGCGAACAGGTGTGGCAGTAATCAGGCCTGGGTGTGGCAAGAGAAATTGAACTCAGGTGTGATAAACCACAGTTTTAACAGGGGGGAAAACACTTCTTCACACAGGGCCATGTAGGTTTGAATTTTGTTTTCCATTAATAAAAAAACCTTCATTTAAAAACTGCATGTTGTTTACTTGTTATCTTTGACTAATATTTAAATTTGACTAATATTTCGGACTTGGTTTGATGATCTGAAACATTAAAGTGTGACAAACATGCAAAAAAAAAATCAGGAAGGGGGCCAACACTTTTTCACACCACTGTATGCATGTGACAGTCAGTGTCTGTAGGCTCGTTATCTGAAGCTGACATGCTTTAAGAGACACACAGGTCATCAAATTACAGCTTACCTTGAAGAAGCAGCAGAAATCATGCAGCGAACTTTTAGGGCCTAGAAATCCCCAGGCCAAGACAGGACTAAAGGCCCTGATATACTTAAAACAAAGTTTGTTTTTGTTCTTCATCTGGGGGCAAAAAGTAGTTCAAAAAGGCTGAGCAACGGTATACGGTTTTTTTTTTTTTTTTTTTTTTTTTTTTTTTTTTTTCCTCTATCTGTTCGTTTCTCATTCAGCGGAGGTCAGGCAAGAGAACAATATCTCCGGCCTAGTCACTAGCAACATGAATACACTGGAGTGTCGAATAGCTGAGCTGGCACAAATATATCCGCACCTGTACGATCGCTTGCAGACAGACTTTAAAGCAGTTGTTCTCAATTCCAGTCCTGGAGACCCCCTGCTCTGTACATTTTGTATGTTTCAATATGGATCCAATACGTTTTCCCACGTTTACATACGTTGTCTCTCCAAATCGGCGTAGCGCCATTTTGACAAATCTGAGCAGTACGCAGGCGGCTTATCCTATTCTGTGTCAGCTGCGCCACAAGGATACATTTTTTACGTGTATTTAGGCTTTGGTTTAAATGAAAACAGCCCATCGGCGAATTGCCCAAATGGCGCTATGCTGATTTAGAGAGACACAGAGAAGAGGAATTGTTGAATAAAGTCGTTATTTTAGTTTTTTTCTGTAAAAAAAGTATTCTCGTCACTTCATAACGTTACGGTTGAATCACTGATGGCAGATGGACTATTCTGATGATGCTTTTCATACTTTCTTGGACCTTGACACTGTTATTTATTTGGCAGTCTATGGGACAGTCTCAAGCCTACTGGTTTTCAACCAAAATATCTTAAATTCTGTTTCAAAGACAAACAAAGCTTTTACAGGTTTGGAACGACATGGTGGTAATTAATCGTGTATGCTGATAAACCACTAAAATTATATTATTATTCCTTAATTATATCAGGAACTGAAATCGAAAATTAAATCAAAGTGATTTAAATACAAAATAATGTCATCTGCGTACAGTGAAATAGTATGATTGTGATCATGAATCTTAATCGATGCTAATCCAGACTAACTGATGGCTTGTGCTAGTGGTTCAAGAGATAAACAAAACATCCCGTTGTAGAAGGAAGGGGGAGAAATAATATTGGCAGTTAAGACTGAAGCTACAGGTGAGTGGTATAAAGTCTTAATCATAGAAATGAAATGTTCACCGAAGCCTAAACATTGCAGAACTGCCCACATATAGTTCTACGCTAGCCTGTTAAAGGCCTTTTCTGCATCAAGTGAAAAAAACGCACATGGGCTCTAAAGAGAGTCTGTAAAATGAAGTATATGGAAGAGTCAGCGTATATTGTCAGATGCGTGGCACCCCTTTATAAAACCAATTTGATCCTCCTTGATCAAACCATGAATTACCTTCTCCATGCGAAAAACAAAAACTTTAGCGTAAACTTTTAGATCACCTGGGATAAGTGATATCGGTCTGTAGCTGGAGCAGCCTAATGGATCTTTCCCTTTTTTAAGAAGTAAAGATATCATGTGTTTTGATCTCTATGAAATATACCATGCTCAATTGCAAAATTAAATGAGTTAAAGGGATACTTGACCCCAAAATGAAAATTTTGTCAATAATAAAACAAAAATAATGACTTTATTCAACAATTTGTCTCCTCTGTGTCACTCCACATCAGCGTAGTGCCATTTTGGCGAATCTGAGCTTTGAACGGTTGAACCACTGATAGCAGATGGACTATTCTGACGATGCTTTTCATACTTTTCTGGACCTTGACAGTGTATTTTACTTGGCAGTCTATGGGACAGTCACAAGCCTCCCTGTTTTCATCTGAAATATCTTAAATGGTGTTCCGAAGAGGAACAAAGCTTTTACGGGTTTGGAACGACATGGGGGTAAGTGATTAATGATAACATTTTCATTTTGGGGTGGAGTATCCCTTT
The DNA here is from genome assembly GCF_018340385.1 of Cyprinus carpio. Taxonomy (NCBI): domain Eukaryota; kingdom Metazoa; phylum Chordata; class Actinopteri; order Cypriniformes; family Cyprinidae; genus Cyprinus; species Cyprinus carpio. Next base: position 7,559,842 of record NC_056598.1, read on the forward strand.
TAGCATGAGTGTCCCTACCAATTCCCAGATTTCTAAATATAATTCAGGGGGAAGACCATCTAGACCCGGGGATTTTCCTTTTTGTAGCCTTTTACTGATTTATGGAGCTCCTCCAAACTTAATGGGGCCTAGTCCTGTGCAAAATAAACTCTGCCTTTGAATGTGAAAGTAAATTATATTCTTTTTTCAAGGAGGACAATTGTATGGCCCGCTGATCAGTAAAAGGTTGTTTTTGAAGGTATTGTAATGATTGGATTTTACTTTCTAATTATGTAAACTGATGAATTTTCACTTTAGCTATACAGTATCCTCATATTGCACACTTAGTCATTTCCCATAGTATTTGAGGATCTACATCACATTTCCTATTAATTTCAAGAAATTCCTTTATGTTCTTTTAGCAAATTGATAAAAGTCTAATTGCTTAATAATGATATATTAAAGCACAATCTAGGGGCATTGGCTTTAACATTGGAAAGATAAATTTTTCACTACACAACAGAATGATCAGACAATAAAATTGGTAATATAGAGATGGAGGAATTAGACGAAATTAGAGATGGACTGAGAAATATGTAATCTATCCTAGAGAAAGTCTTATGCCTGTTAGAAAAAAAGTAAGATCCTTAGAGGTGGTATTCTGAATTCTCCAAAGATCAATTATATTGAGTTCAGTGATAAATTTATTAAGCAACTTAGAAGATGGATTGGCTGTTGTATCAAAGTGAGATTTTACCAAAACAGGATTTATGACAGCATTAAAATCACCACCTACCATTAATGGGCAATCAGTCTGCTCAACCAATGTATTTGAAATATTTGTAAAAAATGAACTGTCTGCCTCATTTGGACCATAAATAGAAACCAATGCTATCCTGTCATTATGTATTTTGCAACGGATATAAACAAATATACCCTCATCACTTCTGGTATGTTCAATTGTTAGCTGTAACTTCCTGTTAACTAAGATAAGCACACCAGTGATAGAATACTTGCATTGTATATTCGTAATCCCAAAATTGTATCTAGTAAATGAAGAAAAACAAAAGCAATTCCATCTTGTAAATGACATGTAAACGCTGATACGTACTCTATATACCAAACCACCTGAATGAGTAATCCTTCTAAAAATAGAAGTTGTAGAAAAAAATAATCCAGAAAAGGGAACAACAAACAACTTTGAATAAGAACCAAACTAGACCGCACATTACTGAGAATATAGGTCTGACTAAAAAACAGAAAAATGTTTTGAAATGTGATCAGTCCACTTCAACGCAAAACATGTCCCCGAAAGGCCCACAGTGTCAAGAACTAGTAATCAAACCTTCTCTCCATTAGCCCCAAGAAAAGATTTTAAAGCTTACCAGTCACTAGACGAGTGTGCAGGATAAAGAGTACAAAATCACAGCAGAAACTTAAGTGTCCATGTCCACCTCGTTGTTATTCTCTCCTGGGCAGTTAAGATCACCACCACCATCAGGGTCATTAAGTTCCCCTCGCAGTACAATGGGAAGGCTGCGGATACCGTCTCCATCTCCTCTGCCTTCCCATTGTACTGTAGAGCTGCAGCATATGTCTTCTGTGGCAGTGAGCTGATAAAATCCTCCGCTTTCTGAGGAGAGTCGAACATCATCTGCTCACCATTGTGCCATAATTTAATTGCCACCGGATACAAAAAGGCTGTAGACCCAGTGCCGTCATCTTCTTCAGGATTGGGCTGAGGCTCTTTCTTCTAACCATTGTGACTGGACTAAAATTAGGAAAAAATTGTAGGGTGACATTGTCCTGCATGCATTTCAGTGCTCTTACCAAAAAGTAGTATACTTCAAGTTTATTTTATTAAGTATACTTAAGTAAAGTTCAAGTATATTTTTAAGTATACTTTATATAGCAAGTATACAAATATCAGTGTTCAAGTAGTATACTTGTAAGTATACTGTTTCAATACTCATTGGGATTAAATTGGCCCACTTTCTAGTATATAAAAGTATACCTAAGTATATTTTAAGTATAACAGTAGCAAACTTTGATTACACAACTAGTTTACCTCTATATTTGTAGTTTGTACTGCAATTACACTAAAAGTGAACTTAAAGGTATACTGACAGTTTACTAATTAAATACTTTGTACACTTTGAAGTATACTCTGAGTAAACTACTAGTTTAGTAGTTTTATACTGCAAGTATACTCATAAGTTTTCTTTAAGTGAACTTTACATCATACTTTAAGTATACTACTATATCCTCATTTAGGTTTTAATTTGTATATATTTTGTTATATGAATATCTGAACATACAAAACATCCAAAGAAAGAACAGGATATCTGCTTGTAAACAAAAACATTTTATTTTAGCTTCTTGCATTGAAAAAATAATAAAAAATAATAATCAAAACATAGATGGAGTTGATCAACACTCCAAAGCTTGACTGATTATTACTGCTTCGTAAGTTGACATTTTATTCCATAATGTTACAGTTTTGATGCTGTTTCATGTCAGATGATGGTGTTACATGTGTTAGGCCCTGTCCCAAATGGCGCACTTCATGTGGACTTTCGGTCTCGTGGACTTAAATTGTGCATGCTCGCCGAGTCTATGAGTCTGTAGGCTGTCCCATTCAGCATTTTAACGCTCTGAAGTGTGCTCAGCAGCACCCCCTTTGTACCCTTGAAGCTGTCTTCCACGAATCCCGCATAGATGCAGGCTTCGCACACTTTAACTACCCAGGAATCCTTGTGAAATGCCAATCAGATGGGAGGAGATTTTGCTCAAGAGCAAATGATGACATGGCTGAGAAGAAAATATTTAAGTGTAGGTATCATTACGGTTTTTATGACCTAGGTGTACATTGTACCAGTTGTTACCTAAAGTTTATACAAACATTATGGTCACTGACCAGTGGTTATATCTCAAACATAATAATAGCGCGTTGAATAATACAATCACATTATGATTCATTAAATAAATAGAACTGAATGTCAGGGCTTTACTGAGTCATATGTAAACCTAGTATTTATATTTAAACCTATGAATTCATCTGAAACTCACGCACGTTTATTATGTGTTAAAATTGTAATCTTAGTTCAAATGGAACATAGGCAGCATATTCCCCGAACCTGCAGCTCCTGTCAAAAAACAATCAGACCGTTATTTCCGGCGTGACGATCGAGTCTGTCCCAAAAATACCTCTCAATGCACCCTCGTGGACTCGCGCCAAGGGCCCTATAGGTCTGCACTACATGACGTCACCAAAGTGTGGACTCTGAGGAAGTCCACAAGTCCGGAGTGTGCCATTTGGGACAGGGCTTTAGTATCTTTTGTTTCTTTTTCTTCACTTGTGTTTTTTTGGAAATTCTGTACAGGATGTGTACTAGCGCCCTCTACCATATAACAATGAGAACACAGATTCTCGGAGCACAAGTATGTCAGGGGATCTGAAAGGAGGACCCAATTGCAGTGCGAGTAACAAGGGTTTGACAAAACAGACTGATACAAGAGGGTAGTGAAGTGCACAAGTGATACAACAACAGGAACACTGTAAACAAAAAGCTAGGGAAGGCCACTGGAACAGCTTCGGACATCAACTGGCAGAATACTATAGCAGTAGAGGGGGCGGCAAGACCAGGCTGATGGAGAAGACCACACAAGGCACCATAGAGCAGAGCTCATACTTGTTGACCGCCGACTCTGAAACAGACCAAGTGCCAGACAGGTAGAACCAATGGCAGGACTCACAGGAACAGGTCAGGAAATCTAACAAAAAGGCAAGACAGGACAAAGCTCCACAGGAACAAATTACTCACAAGACAAGGGGATAAAAAAAAACAAAGAACTGGTAAAAAGTAACAAAATAAAGAAATAATTAGCAATTTAACCAACACACCAACTTAAAGAATAGTCAAACAAATGCAAACCCAAAAATCAGGATAGAAGAACAAAAATTTTAAAATGAAAGCAAAAGGGCAAGAACAGACAAAATGCTAAAAAAGGAGCAAGTCAATAACATGGATCTACAAAAGACTAGACCAAACAAGGGCGCAAGACCAACCAGTCAGGGAGACACGAACACATTCTCAGACAAAGACAGTGACAGAAGGGATGAGAATGTCCACAAACCAGCAATGACAATGGGGCAAGGGGCACTATAAATAGGGAGGAGAACACACAAGGAACAGGTGAACACAATTAGACCAACAAGGCAAGGCAAGTTTATTTATATAGCACATTTCATACACAATGGTAATTCAAAGTGCTTTACATAAAAGAAAGTAAAATAATCATGAAGAAAAATAATTAAAAAAACAAAGAAAAAACAAGCAATTTTAAAACTTTGAAAATGATTTAAAAATTGACTTACTTAAAATTAATTTAAAACAGTTAAAATAGAAAATGATTTTACATAAAATACAGTGAATAGTAAGATACAGTGCAATCATTTCGGACATCGCACAGTGCTCATTCAATAAATGCACAGCTAAACAGATGAGTTTTGAGTCTAGATTTAAATGTGACTAAGGTTTTAGCACATCTGATCTCTTCTGGAAGCTGATTCCAACTGCAGGTGGCATAGTAACTAAAGGCGGACTCCCCTTGTTTTGTGTGAAACCTTGTTATTTCTAACTGACTCGATCCTAATGATCTGAGTGGTCTGTTAGGTTTATATTCAGTGAACATATCTGCAATATATTTTGGTCCTAGATCATTGAGTGATTTATAAATGAGTATAAGTACTTTAAAATCAATCCTAAATGTAACTGGAAGCCAGTGTAAGGACCTTAGAACTGGTGTGATATGCTCAGATTTTCTGGTTCTAGTCAGAATCCTGGCAGCAGCGTTCTGGATGAGCTGCAGCTGTCTAAAGGCCAATTTATACTTCTGCGTCGTAGGCTACGCACGTAGGCGACGCCGTCGTGAGCATTTATACTTCTGCGTATGTCTGTTTTGCTCTGCAGTTACACCGCCGAAACGCTAGTTGACGCGAGCGGGTTCCACTGTGTTTACATTCCTCGATCCTCGCGGGCTTCTATGAACAATGGTGACTGAAAGAGAGTGGATCATGTTGGAGCTGGAGCTTATCGAGGTCCAAAAACTGTTAATTTTAGTTAAATTACTAAAATTAAGAAGGCGTCGGAGGAGATGGTACGTGCGACCCGTGAACCAGTTGAGACAGAAAGAGGGTGAATTTTCTGTGTTTGTCCTACCACTGAGAGACATGGACGAGGAAATGCACTTCAGATATTTCCGAATGTCGGCCGGTAGATTTGACGATTTAGTTCGCCGTGTGCAGCCATTTATCATACATCAGTCTACGCACAGTATGCCTGTAGACATTAGGCAGAGACTGGCAATCACGCTTCGAATTTTAGCTTCAGGTGGAAGCCAACAGGCTGTAGCAGCTCCACACATTCTGTTTATCATTATTTACAGGCCTCCAAAATACTCTCCAGCCTTTGTTGAAGAGGTCACAGAAATGTTATCAATGATTTCCTCAGAGTTTGACTGTTTTGCTATTGCAGGGGATTTTAATATTCACACAGATAATGCAGAAAACAAAACTACAAAAGAAATGATAACGGTTCTAAACACTTTTGACCTGATTCAGCATGTGCATGGACCCACACATTAAGGTGGACATACTCTAGATTTTATCATCAGTAGGAGTCTAAACATTTCATCCATTGTTATTAAGGCTGTAGCACTATCTGATCACTTCTGTATTTTCTTTGATATATTGATCTCTGCTACCACTGAATCTAGATCTGTCTCTGTCAGAAGGAGATGCATAAACGAGAACAATAGTGTGCTGTTTATGGAGGCTATATCTTTAACACCAAGCATTTCTGCAGACTCTGTTGATATTCTCCTTGATTCCTTTAACTCAAAAGTTAAGAATGTTATTGATGATATTGCTCCAATAATAGTCAGTAAGAAAACAAACAGACAGAAATCAGTTTAGAGAGGATCAACAGCAGTTCAGACTATGAAAAGACAATCCAGAAAAGCCGAGCAGATGTTGCCGAAGACGAAACTTGAAATTCACTATAGCATCAATAAAGACAGCCGTCATGCTTTTAATGTGAAACTAGCCACAGCTAGACAGAATTTATTCTCAAACCTTATAAACAGTAACTTAAACAACACTCTTTTTGCCACTGTTGAGAGACTGACAAACCCCACCAAGTCAGATTCCCAGTGAAATGCTCTCAAACAGCAAATGCAATGAGTCTGCTTCCTTCTTTTCTGAGAAGATCATCAATATCAGGAAGGAGATTAGCACAGCCTCAAGTAATGCAGAAGTCAGACAGATTTGGCCGCAATATCAAAAAGATACTATGTCTATTTTTGAAGCAATTGATAGCAAAATTTTTGAAGAAATAGTGCAGCACCTAAAATCATCAACCTGCTATCTTTACACACTTCCCACATCTTTTTTCAACAGTGGGCTTAACAGTTTAGAAGCAGACCTCTTGGAAGTGGTGATTGCTTCACTTCTTTCTGGGACATTTCCAAACTCCCTGAAAACTCCAGTTGTTAAGCCCCTCCTGAAAAAGAGCAATCTTGATAACACCATTTTGAGCAATTATAGACCAATATCTAATCTTCCTTTTATAGGCAAAATTATAGAAAAGGTAGTCCTTAATCAGCTGAACAAATACTTAAACTCAAATGGATACCTGGACAATTTTCAATCTGGTTTCCGACCGCATCACAGCACAGAGACAGCACTCATCAAGATAATAAATGATATTCGCTTAAATTCTGAAAATCTAAGTGCTGCGTTTGACACTGTCGATCATAACATACTAATAGAGAGACTGGAAAACTGGGTCAGGCTTTCTGGGATGGTACTCAAATGGTTCATGTCATACTTAGAAGGGAGAGGCTATTATGTGAGTCTAGGAGAGCATAAGTCTAAGTGGACGTCCATGACATGTGGAGTCCCCACAAGGCTCAATTCTTGCACCACTCTTGTTTAGCCTGTATATGCTCCCACTAAGTCAAATAATGAGAAAGAACCAAATTGCCTATCTCAGCTATGCTGATGATACACAGATTTACCTAGCCTTATCGCCAAATGTCTACAGCCCCATTGACTCTCTCTGCAAATGTATTGATGAAATTAATAGTTGGATGTGCCAGAACTTTCTTCAGTTAAACAAGGAAAAAACTGAAGTCATTGCATTTGGAAACAAAGATGATGTTTTCAAGGTGAATGCATACCTTGACTCTAGGGGTCAAACAACTAAAAATCAAGTCAGGAATCTTGGTGTGATTCTGGAGACAGACCTAAGTTTCAGTAGTCATGTCAAAGCAGTATCTAAATCAGCATACTATCATCTTAAAATCATTGCAAGAATTAGATTTTTTGTTTCCAGTCAAGACTTGGAGAAACTTGTTCATGCCTTTATCACCAGCAGGGTGGACTATTGTAATGGTCTCCTCACCGGCCTTCCCAAGAAGACCATAACAAGAGGGTGTGGTAAAAAGGAAACAAGGAGGAGGGGCTAAAGAAGCATATGGCTGAGAAAACAATCAACTAGGCTAACCATTTGCTGACACAAGACAGACACAAGAAACAAAAAGACAAACAGTGTCAGGGCAAAACCCTGACAAAGTATAGTTCAAATATATATATATATATATATATATATATATATATATGCGATGAGCGTGATCAATCTCGATGTCGCGGCCTTTCAGTGCAGGAATCCACTTGGAAAGATTAGCTCTGAGAAAGCCGGCTGTGTCGCAGCCCTCCGCCCCCTCTGGTAACCCCACCAGTCGTATGTTGTTTCTCCTGCTTCTGTCCTCAATGTCCGTCATTTTATCGGTAAGTTGTTCTAGCTGTTTTCTCAAGTACATGACTGTCATCCTATCCTCACGTGCAGCTGCCTGAACGGAATCTACCCGGTCGAGTGTCCATTTTGTTGCGCTAGCTAACTTTCCAAGTTCTGCTCATAGCTCTTTAACAGAATTGTTGATCATTTGTATGTCCATATGTAGGTCATGCAATGCTGGGGTCAGTACAGAGTCTATCGCATCTATTACTGTAGAGGCCACAACCGAATCCAAAGTACTCTGTTGTTCTTTATGTGCTAGCTTGATACCATTAGCAATGGCACGGTCGAGGTCCTCTCGGGAGATGGTGGAATTTTTTTTTATTGGTGATTGCGCGATCTCTCTTTTCCAATTGTCCTTGACAGTTGAAGTACTCATGATGGTTTAGATAGAGAGTGATTCGAAATTTACTATCAGGATTATAGAATATTAGGACAATATTTGACAGAGTGAGCAGAGCAAAGGACTATGCATGCATCACCGTCGAAGGGTCACGCAATCTCCAAAAAGGATAAACTTTAAAGAAAATTAGCTGTTTAAAATTTGAAAACCATTTAATATCCAGGATAGGTCTTGTATCTGTATAACAAGACATGTCTTACTCCTCTTACAGAAAGCTCCATTTCTGTCTTCTCCCAGTGTTCTGTTTTCTCCAGAAAGCAGATCATTTCTTCAAACACCTCCTCAAATCTCTATGGGCTCTGTACACCACATAACAGACCAGTTGGGTTGGGGACTCTTCATGTGTGACCACATGGAAGAAAGGACAGACACCTTCCTTGCTTCAACAATTATTGAAGATAATATCCTCTTTCCTGTGTCAGCCAGAAATGCTCTAGTTGCTCTTTCACATAAGATGACCTGAATTAAAATACAATGTTGAGTTTAAAAGTTTTCCCACACAGGCCCCATTCCAATTGACACACTTCATTTACACTTGCGGTCTTGAGGACTTAACATTCGCATGTCCATGAAGTTCACATGACCGTAGGATGTCATTTTTGGTGTTCACAAGTGCCTTCTTTATGGTTTCACCCTCGATGTGCAGTTCTTCAGAGCTTGCACTGAGGTGAGCTCCACACACAGCAGACTTCAACCCAATAGTCAAAGTGGCATTATGTAACAAAAGCGTGGACTTGGAGGAAGTTTTTCCACAGAATTGGGCTACTTTTATGCTGTTGCAGTGTTTTTTTTTTTTTTTTTTTTTTTTTTTTTTTGTCTGCAGGTTAAAGCAAAACACCTTGCCCCTCTGAATGTGATTTTGACCGAGGTGGAAAGCCTTGGAAGAAGGTTTTGACCTCCTGGAAGGCGATTCTAGAGGAATTTGGATGAAATGAAAATGCAGTTTTCCTCCTGAAATGCAGTTGGGCCATGATTGGGCTACTTTTGAGTACCAACTGTTCTGGTTTTGTTACGCAGACCTGTCAATCCTGAGGAAGACTGTGAGGGCTTTATGGTGCCATTTGGGACAGGACCACAGACTGCAACTTAATCTGCCCAATGCTAGACCATTAACATGAACTGTTAATTTAACTTGACAACATGAAACAAATGCAATAACCACCCACACCCCCCTTTATTTAAAACTGCATTATATTTCAAACATTGCAACATCACAATAACAACTACTGGTATATCCAAAACAAAACGCTTCATAGTAACATTAAAACCACGCCAGTACAATAACATTGTAACGGTACAATTACATAGCAATCAGTGGTCTTAAACCCACTAAACCCTGAAATGTGTTACTTTCAGGACATGAGAAAGAAATCCTTTACATGACACGTCTGCTGTATACAGTGCAGCTTTGACTGGAAATCAGTGTCTCTAAGACATTCCAGCATTTCAGGTCTGTTTTTTTTTTTTTTTTTTTTTTTTTTTTTTTACAGACCAGTGAACAAATCTACATAAAACAAATCAACTTAAAATAGAACTCAGCTCTGCACAATATTTTCAGAAATGTGTGCAAACAAACAGATCTATAAAACAAATCTGTTCATAAGCCACATTCAAATATCCAATGCACGCATACCTATGAACTTTAAAGCGTCTAGTCGACAATATTATCTATAGTTAGTCTAATAAACTATATGAATTGAAAAAAATGATTACTGTGTTTATTATTAATACACAACTATATTGAACACTAGATTTTGATTGGCTAGTCAGGAATTCTGTGCCCCCCCTTGCCTGACATACTTGACTCCCCATAGCACTCGACAGGAGATCTTCCCTTCCTCAGCCATCTGCAGGGCATCCTCATAGAAGGGGTGATGACACAGTGACCCCAGCGCATGGGCACTGAATAAATGATAAATGAAGAAAATCATAATACATGTCCAATGCAATGGTGCTTTTTATTATTGTAGACTAAATCAACGTAAACTCAGCACACCTGAAATGACGATAGGTGCAAACAAAACCGTTAAATCAAAAATAAGTAACGAACCTGCACACTATCAGTACTTGCTAATTCTTAAACTTTATTTAGCACACGCAACGTTTCAGTCCACTGACCTCAGGCGTGCAGATGGCACTAGGGATGGGGGGGACATGAACCCCCCCCCCAGTTTCATAGTGACCCGATCCGTCCCCCTCACTGTCTCTACGAAAGGCGACAGCGGAAACTCTGATTAATCATCTGTTTACAGATATGTACATTATCCAAAGTAGTGGCGACCTGGCCCTCCGCTCCTTAAACGTGCACTAATTTATTTTGAAAAAAGCTTTTGACCACAGTGTCTGACCAAGTCCCAAAACACACTTGTAGCCAATCAGTGGTAAGGGGGCATGTCTTTTCATGATAGCGAGAAGAGAGCGCTCCGTTTGAGTGCACATGATGCATATTAGCAGGTATACTATAGATAGAGAGAGATGGCAGATAAAAAAAATGAAAATATCAGAGAAAAACCAGCAAATTAAGGAAACATCTTCATCAGTTTGACACCACACATGCTGCAAATATTTGCAACACAACTAAATACAAAAACAAGATGCAAATGCTCACAACACAAATAAAGAAACACACTGCAAATACTCACAACACAAACAAGTACAGAAACATGCTGCAAAAACAGAAATGCGCTGAAGATATTCACAAACTTTTGATTATCATTTGTATAACCACCGTTGTACAAATACCATGGTTAAACTATGGTTAGTGTAGTAAATCCATGGTTAATTTGTGCATAACCATTTTTTTTGTTTCTTTTTTTTATATATTATAAATGTATTTATTAATTAATTAATTTCAACAGTAAAACCATAGGCTATGGTTAGTTTTTGTAAGGTAAGTTGTAAAAGTAAGTTATAGCCAGCCTACATAACCTTTCACAGTTACAGTAATTGTGTATTTTGTCAGCTTATTTAGGCAAAAAAAAAAAATATATATATATATATAATCACCCACACAAACAAACGTAAAGAAGAATATAATTCATTTATTTGTACATAATTTATACATACATATTATGTACTATTATTTTATATACACTCACCTTTCACTATGTGAGTAACCTTTGTTCTTCCTTTGGGTACTGGTGAGCAATATCTGAATCCGGGAACATATTCTTCACGGATTTGTTGAAAACATCCGCAAATGTGAACAGGATGTTGCTTGTAGGTAACAGCATAGCCATCTTTGTCTCGGCATAAGTAACACCATCGGGTCTACCTTTGGAAAGATGGCCCAAAATACTGGGCTGTGACCGGTGCTGCATTGGCGCAGCCTTGTGCTTTTCTGACCCTTTGTGTGTAATTAAATCCGTTCGGCCACCGTGTTCAATGGAGAAGTCTGATCTACAAAATTTGCATGCAGAATATCCCTTCCCCTTCGAGCTGTCCTGGATGAACGTGAATTCTTTTTTCCATTCAGTTAGGAATTTGCAGGCATATTTTCTCTTTTTATTTGCCATGTCTCTTCTTTCTTCCTTTTCCCCTTCTTCTTCTGCTTCTTTTTCCGTTCTGAATTTGCCGCGCTTGACTTCGAGGTGTAACCTTTATTATTGTTCGGTCTGAAACGGCGCCCAGTGACGGATGGTGTAGCAATATTGTTGTCTGGGTGGAAATTGGGAGAAATTCAGGAGAAAGGTCGGCCCGGGAGATTTTCGGGAGGGGCTTTGAAATTCGGGAGTCTCCCAAAAAATTGGGAGGGTTTCATTTGCTTGTGTTGTAAGCATTTGCAGCGCGTGTTGTTAAATTGATAAAGATGGTTTCTTAATTTGCAGGGGTTTTTTTATTTATTTTTCTTTTTATATATGCAATTTTTTTTTTTTTTTTTTTTTTTGCAGCGCGTTGAGCTCTCTCGGCCACCATAGCAGGTCCTGTTGGGGTATGGGCATGTTTGTTTTAGTGCTTTCAAAGATCAACATAATTTGGCAAAAATCGCTTAGTGCACCTTTAATTATTTCCGCCATTGCTTCAGAATCAGGTCGGGCAGACACAGGCTGACGCACAATAATAATCTACCAGTCACCATAACTTTGACCCATGTTCTCACTACACAATGTTTTGTTGTCAATAAACACACATGACGATGGTGCTGCCACTGATGTTTACATTCTCTGTCTGTGTATGTGCTACTACTCCTGACCCCGGGGTCCTATGAGGAGCTGGTAGCTGCCTCAATTGTGCCTGTGGTGGTAACCATAGTGATTATATAATATTGTCTATGACTGAACTGGTGATTTGTCTGGACTGAAAAAATTGGACTGCTAACAGCTTGGTCCCCCTAGTTAAAAAATCCCATCTACGCCCCTGACTGACCTTCATCAAGCATTTGGCTGATGAAGATCGGTGGACTGAAACATTGAGTATGATAAATAAAGTTTAAGAATTCACAAGTATTGATAGTGTGCGGGTTCGTTTCCTTATTATTGTAGACTACACATGATGAGAGGCAAATGTGATCTGAAGCCTGTGCAGGCAACTGTGAGTGCTGAATAACCCCCCCAAAAAATAAACATTTTCATTTTGAATCCAGTAACACATGAAGGTCTGAGAGATGTGACTGATGTACATCAACGTGTTAGTAAGGTTCAAACTGTCCAGCGCATTCCATACAAGCTGACTGGCACAAAGACTTCCCTCTCACCTCTGCAGCAGAGACAAAGGAATCTGTTGAGGCGATGCTGATTGAATCTCTCAGACAAGGGGTCCTCCAAGTCCTCCCGCATGGAGAGATACATGTGCTTATCTTCCACAGGAAATGAGGGAAGATTAGACTGAAGCTTCCTTATCTCACATGGGTAAGCGAACTGGTCTAATTCCAAAACAGCAGACTGACTAAATCGATTCAGCTGTATTAAAGGGACAAATGTGTTTATAGGGTTTGCATGTGAAAGGGTGTGAATTGAGTATGTTGTGCCATGTGTTCTGGGTAGTGGGTAAGAGGTAAGGAAATAACTTTGGACTATGACCAGCTTCTTTATTTAGATACATAACATGAGCTGAGCCTCAGTAATACGCAGCAGGCGCAGCTGCATGAAGCAGAACGTGCAAAGTTGCGCCACTGTGTCGGTTTCTTTGTTTGATGAAGAAGGCATCTTCAAAATATCTTGTGTGTTCCACAGCAGAAAGAAAGTCACAGGTTTGCATGAAAAATGCCAAGTTATTGGTCACAATTGGTTTACACCTGCAAATACTAGTAATAATAGAAATAGTCACAGAAACTTAAAGGTGAATATTTGTTATTGAATATTTATTGACAAAATTGTCTTCCATTGATCTATTCATTGCTTGAATACAAACATGTTCAATTCCAGACCCAAAAATCCAAGGACTGGGAACGCATTACGTTTTTACTCAGTTTATTCAGTGCACTTGGTTTTTTTCCCTTACACAAGCAGGTTGTTGTTTTAATCTCCAGTGGTCTGTTGTTCCAATTCATTTGTTTATTTTTTGACTGGGAAATAATGGTCCGGGCCAATGTTGCCAAAAATTCAAGGTGCATGTGCCAGCTGATTGTACATAGTAAATGCAGTTAGAAACATTTGGCTATGCACGTACAGTATGTGTGTAGTATTCTCACAATGACATTTGCTTCATGCACACTTTTGGCTAGATATAGATGGCTAATTTTGTGCCACAATCAGACAGTTGCAATTGTATGTGCTATTTTTTATAAGAAACCTCTTAACTTCTTAAAGGGGTCCTATTATGCTCTTTTACAAGTTCTTGATTTTGTTTTGGGGGTGTACTAGAACAGGCTCTCATACTAGGTTGTTCGAAAAACATATATTTTTCACGTATTTTACATTATTAACCTGTCACACATCAATAAAAAAGTACATTTTTAGAGTACAGTTATAGTTCACAGAGCCAAGCCCAGTAATTAATGTTACATAAGATCAATCATTCACTTCCACACAGTTATCTATTGACACAACTGTCTTTAGTTTAGCGCTCACCATTACTAGGACGTGTTGAAGGGTGTGTCATTCCCAGTGCTCCCTCAAACTCTTGCTGGAGCTGATAGGCTCTCTGTAGCACGGATTCCAGCTTCCGAATGAATGCTACAAAACTACTGATGTCCTAACAAAAAGTAAAAATTAGAATACTATGTTTTATGAGCATGGAGACTCAGGTTAGGAAACATGGCTAAGTAAACTGGGTCCACACATTAACATTCTGTTTACACTTAACAGTATCATTAAAATATGAGTGTTTTTAAAGATATAAAGTTTTAAGTGAAAATTAGTGGGAAATGTACCCTAAATGTAAAACTAAGAAAAATGAGCATGAACAATTAAATATCCTGTTTTGCTCAATTTCGCCAACAAAAACAGCTCTAAACAAAGCAACAGCAGAATTGTTGTCTTTCCGAACAACACACAGCTGAATGAATGTTACTGAATGAATCCAAGGTTTTTAATGAGTCGAGAGAGCAAATGATTCAATGACCCAACATAAATTTCTGAATGAATCACCTGGAATCGGTTGAGTGAATGACTCAATCATTAAGACAGTGACTTGCCGCCACCCATTGGCGGTTTTAGTTTCATATTTAGAGCTTTTTTTTTTTCAGATTTCAATATTAATTTAAAACAAAAAAAAAACATTAAACCCATTTATTATCATTATTTATCCAAAGCTGAATTTTAAAATTTAAATGATCTTTTGGGGGACAAATTTATGTGTGATTTATTTGCAATTAATTTAATTCTTGGACACATCATATATTTAATTAGATTAAACATCTGAATCACTTGACAGCCCAAGTTATCATATTACTTTAATTAATTATCGTAATCGTGAACACATTGGTTTGTAGGGCAATTTGTTTTACCATTTACTGGCCTTTGTTATTCTTTTAGTCATTTACTTATAGCAGCTGGTGAATCGGAAGTCTTGCTCATTCACTGAAAATGGAGTATTTCAAAGTTGCAAAATGAGGTAGATATCACCCATCTAGTCTCAGTCTCAGACGTCACGCCCATGGACCGTTGGCTAAACGTCTGATGCATATGGGACACAAAAGTGAAACACTTCAAGAGTGTTGAAGCCGTCATCGGATTGGTTGAATTCTACAGGATTTCCAGGAGAAGTGTTTCGCGTTCGTTAACGTTCTGCTTGGAAACAAAAGATCCCGTGGCGCCAAACCCCCTCACAAAAGAAGAAAGCCGTAGTGTTTTCAACTGTGACGACGAGCTCTTATCAGGATCAACTAAACACTGGAGTTTCAAAAGTATGTGAAATATTAATGAATATAATATGAAATAATATTAGAAGTTCGCGGCATAGAATCTTTCAAATACGTTGAGAGTTTTACACACCGATCTGTTATTGTGGCGACATTTCCACGCCCTGAAACATGACGCTGAACGAAATGAACTTTTATTGGTTGTTTGACATGTCGGTCAAACGGCCTCAGGGCGGGCCTTGGCCAATGAAAGCTGCCATGAATTCCAGACCTTCAGCTGCAGTTTGAAGGTCTGGCTAATCGAGACTATCACCCATCCCTACTAAGAACTTTAGTGGTTGGTGAGTAGTACCTTCATGCTTTCTTCTGCAAGGGCACCTCCTGAACTTGTACACACAGTGCCAAGAAGGGTCAGAGCAGTGTACTTTTAGTTCCTGAGTACATACTAAATACTAGAATATTATACATTTACTGAATTAAATCTAGGGTGTGCTCATTTCTGCAATCCTTCATTTAAACAAAATTGGCTAATTTACTTATCTTACAGAAAATATTGGCATATATTTTGTTGTTTTTTTATGAAGTAAATGTTTAATACATTTCAATTTTGCCATCTTTCCACAAATTATATTAGTGATCATAAAGAAAATAAATCTTTTAGATTTATTCAGAGGAGGTGTACTCATTTATGCTGTGCACTGTATATTAAACAACTATCCAAATATGATGATAATAAATCAGGTTGCTTGCGGAGGCTAGGCTTGGCAGGCAGCTGGAACCACATTACACAAGTTCTTTGAGTTCAGAGGCAGATTTGGACACTCAGACTCTGAAAAAAAAAAATATATATATATATATATATATATATATATATATATAATTTATTACATATTTTAAAATAATATACAATCCATTCAAAAGTTTGAGGTCAGTAAAAGAGTTGTGCCCTAAAGAACTAAACTTTTTTTTAAATATGTAACCCTGGATGACAAAACCAGTCATAAGTAGCACAGGTATATTTAAACATTATATGGGTCAAAATTATCGATTTTTCTTTTATGCCAAAAATCGTGTTCCATGATATTTTGTATGTTCCTACCATAAATAAATCAAAACTTCATTTTTGATTAGTAATAGACATTGCTAAGGACTTCATTTGGATAGATTTAAAGACAGTTTTCTCAATAATTATTATTATTTTTTATTTATTTATTTTTGGCACCCTCAGATTCTAGATTTTTAAATAGTTGTATCTCGGTCAAATATTGTTCTATTGATCCTATCCTAACAAACCATACATCAGTGGAAAGCTTATTTATTTAGCTTTCAGATGATGTATAAATTTAAAAAAAATTGACCCTTATGACTGTTTTTGTGGTCCAGGGTCACATATATTTTTTTGTAACATAATAAAAGTCTTAACTGTCCTAGATAAAGTATTAATTCATTTAAAAATAATTTTGAATGCAGTAGTAGTACACTCTATACATTTATAATAAAATAATTTAAACTGTTATAATACTTACTCTTTGTTGATTAAAGGTGATTTGCGATCTGCATTTACCTTTTTTCAGGGGGACAGTGGTGAGGAACTCAAATGTTTCCTGCTCTACAGGCGAACTGGCTTTTTTCTTGCACTTCCTCCTCCTGAAGAATCTTGCGAGGTACTTGAGAGAGACCGTGCTGAAGGCAGTGGTGGCAAAGAGCTTCTAGGTGCCCCCGGTGCTCAGACTCACCTGCTCACTGAGTGAATGGAGAGACATAAGGCATAAGGATCAAGAGCTCAGCTCAAGGCACAGAGATCAGAGTGAGAAATGCAGATAGGGAGAGGGTGAGACAGACAGACAGGGTGACAGCATGGATTACATGGCTGGAATTGACTGCCTGGCATTTGGTTGGTTGTACGGTGATTGGCTTGAGCGTTCTGATCTACTGAGCAAGTTTAAACTAATGACAGGCACACGATTTATTAGAAGACATAATACTGTGTGAATGACCTAAACATTGTTAAAGAGCAAAAACTATTTCCACAATTCATGTCCTACATTAAAAAACCAAGAGGAACTCTCAAAAAGACACCATGCAACACGCGTAACACTGCCTATTATTAGCAAACAACATTGTCTTATTTATCCTGGTTGCTACATGAAGCACAGCTACTTATGCATGCCACAGCTTTTCCTACTTTGGCACTTAAGAACCGAATAATGAAACTGTGAGTGAGATTTGAAAGCCATGGCAGTGGACAGGAGAAAATCTTCAGCAAATTATTTAAACTCAAACGTGGGTCTTTTCATCACACAATGCTATCATACTGCTTCAGAAAACTTCAAAAATACTTGACTGAAATATCGCAGAGCACTTTTATTTATTTATTGATTTATTTATTTTAATAATTTGTTTAAGAGTTTAACATTATCTGATGAGCATTGTCGTCCTTTGATATACAGGTACAAAAGCTTTTGGAAAACATCTACATTTGTATTTCACAGTAAAAAGCCATACCAAAAAGGAATGGAAAACAATCTTGTTTTTGAAGGAATCAGTTTTAAGACATAAGCCTGCAGGCGAGAATAGCAATGTTGGCAATGCCACCCGTGCTCTGTTAATACTGTCTTATCCATAGCAGTGAGCTTGCTGCATGCAACACATATATATGCATTCAAAGATAAATCAGACGCAGCTGTGAAATCCATAAAACACGATTGAATGGCCCAAAATGGAGATCAAAACAAAGGCAAGCTGGTGAGAATACAAATATAATCTCATAATGTTAATGTGTTAAGCAGTAAACATGTTTAAACAAAGCACTTTAGATAGCACCCAGTAGTTTCCACTATTTGGGGGAATCAACCTACAAATGGCTTACTTACAATTTACAGTACAAACTTTATAATCTATATCATTAATGCGCCACAAAATAATTGTATTTAAAAAAAAAAAAATTGCCTGTAGTATACACTACCAGTCAACAGTTTGTGAACAGTAAACTTGTTAATGGTTTTTAAAGAAACCTCTTCTGTTCACCAAGCCTGCATTTATTTGATCCAAAGTACGGCAAAACAGTAAAATTTTGAAATATTTTTACTAGCCTATTTAAAATAACTGTTTTCTATTTGAATATATTTCAAAATGTGATTCATTGAGATTTCAAAGATGAATTTTTAGCATCATTACTCCAGTCACACGATCCTTCAGAAATCATTCTGATATTCTGATTTGCTGCTCAAAAAACATTTATTATGATGATGTTGAAAACAGCTGAGTAGAATTTTTTCAGGTTTCTTTGATGAATAGAAAGTTCAGAAGAACAGCATTTATGTGAAATAGAAATCTTTTGTAAAATGTGGTCTTTATCATCAATTTTGATCAATTTAAAGAATCCTTGCTAAATAAAAGTATTCATTTTCTATAATTTATTTTCCAAATAATAAAAATTATACTGACTCTAAGCTTTTGAATGATATAGTGTATAAAGTTGCAAAAGCTTTTTATTTCACATAAATGCTGATCTTTAGATCCTTCTATTCATCTCATCTGTTTTAAATATTGATAATCAGCATATTAGAATGATTTCTGAAGGATGTGACACTGAAGACTGGAGTAATGATGCTAAAGATTCACCTTTGATCACAGGAATAAATTGCATTTTAAAATATATTCAAATAGAAAACGGTTATTTTAAATAGTAAAAATATTTTACAATGTTACTGCTTTTGCTGTACTTTGGATCAATAAATGCAGGCTTGGTGAGCAGAAGTGACTTCTTTAAAAACATTAAAAATCTTACTGTTCAAAATGTTCAAAAACTGTTGATTGGTAGGCTATATAGATTACAGAAATATTATATTGTAAAGTTCTATATATATATATATATATATATATGTGTGTGTGTGTGTGTATATATATATATATATATATATATATATATATATATATATATATATATATAACATTACAATATAACATTACAATGTTTATCACATTGATTTAAATAGGATAATCTTGTTCCATATTGATATAAAAATAAAAAGAGAAACAAAAATATATATTCATTTCATTGTTACTAATAACATCCAATGCATTAAATATTATATTACGTCAAAGTTTCCCTAACTGTGAAGAGACTGTACAAGGTTTGTGAGTTTATGAGAAGCTAACAATTATTTAAATCATAAAAATGTTACATTAATATATGTATATTTATTTTAAATGACAACAATCAAAATAAAACCCTTAATAAAAAATGAAATATTATACATGTTTATCTGCATGTCATGTGACCATGTCAATAATGTGTAATCATGTAACCAATAAAAAGTAACTGTTGTCTTATGGCGAGTATTTTAAAATGTAAACTAATCAAATTACATATATTTAATTTTTTAGGTAACACTTTATTTATGGTGTCTTTGGTACACGTTGTATGTACTTATTATTATAATAACAATAAATTATGCAGAATTACATGCAACTAACCATAAACCAAATCCTCATCCTAACTCTAACTCTAACTTTAAAGTAAGTACATGTAGTTAATTAATATTACTCCATATTTAAATGTATAATTATACTGTAACAAGGACACCTTAAAATAAAGTGTAACCAATTTTTGGAACCTGATTGCATGATCTAGATAACATGAAATCGGTTACTACCCAGCACTGTATATAAAACACATAATATTATTATGTTTAAAATTATCATTTATATACCTGAACCCAGGCTGACACCCCTACATTTAAAAAGCAATTTTTGGATGAAAATGCAATAAGCTTGGAGTCAGTAAGCTTAGAAAACAACCCTGCTGCTGGTCACTTTACCTGTGGAAGAGAGTAATAGACTGACAGTGTTTTTCTGAACAGATCCTCAGTTATGATGCCATGATCCCTCTCAACTACAGCCCATTATCCACCTCACCAATTCAACCTAACAGAAACACAAATTACATCTGACATACCATATATAACATACAACCAGCTGACCTGTTAAACCTCAAGTGACACTGATTAAGAGAGGACACACACACACACACACACACACACACACAGTTCAGTCATTCTTAAGAAGTGGGACAAAATGGTGCAAAATTGAAAAACTAAATAAAACCTTGTACTCGGACAAATGAAACTACATTTATGTATCTTATATGTATGTACTAATCTACTGAGCTATGCTTTGATACAACCTCCCAACTTTTCTCTTTTTTAACCAAATGTGTTTGTTTTTTACCTTGGACTGTGTAATATAATTTCATCATCTTTATCTTTAACAATTCAAAACACATTCTCATGTTAGCAGACAGATTACACTTTCACATGTGACCAACAATTCCACAACAAATATAAAAAAATCAATGAAATATTATCAAAATATTCAAATGACGGAGGTGACGGAGTTGACACATCCGATGTTGGTGATGAAAACCTGAATTTGTAGTCATTTTAATGATCAAATACATTGAATCAATCAATTACTGCATTAAAACAAACACAACAGTGAGTATGTTATTGTTTACAAAGCTTTAATTCAAGAGTCACATCAAGTATTTTGATATATCATTGGAACACAAAATCTTATGGTGGTGAGTGGTGACATCTGAGGGTGTTGACAAATTTGGCATTTCTTTCACAAAACCAATGCAAGTTCATGCAATAGCCATTTTATTTTTTTCTGTTAATGCTAGATGGTAATGGAACCTGCTTCAGGAGAATAAAATGATCTAAATATTTCAAATAATTTCCTCAGAAATTGCTAGATGGTGTTGACATATCATGGTTGTGACAAAGGAAATATTAACATTAGGATTTAAAATATTCTAAAACTATAAAACTTAGCAGACCCTGTCTGACACTGATGAACTCTGCAGAGGTGAACTGTGGCAATAAGTGATGGGTCGTTCTTGAATGATTCGTTCATTTTGAACAGATCTTTAATGTGATTCAGGACGAACGAGTCGTCTCGGGGAGTAATTCATTCAGTCGTGCATGCGCAACATCCTATGGGTTCTGTACTGAAATTAGTTCACCTGTTTCGAGTCTTCGGGTTTTTCAAGTCGTTCATTCATCACGTTACAGCCCCATATTTAACCAATACAGTCTGAGCCGGAAAGAGAATTGATTAGTTCATCTATCGAGTCTTTAGGTATTTTGAGTCGTTCGTTCATCACGTGACAGCCCCATAAGCTTATGCA
The DNA here is from genome assembly GCF_018340385.1 of Cyprinus carpio. NCBI lineage: Eukaryota > Metazoa > Chordata > Actinopteri > Cypriniformes > Cyprinidae > Cyprinus > Cyprinus carpio. Next base: position 7,581,516 of record NC_056598.1, read on the forward strand.
CTCTTATTATCTTCTGAGAAATCCTAGCATTGCCTTACCTGATACATGATGATCCTGCTGTGCTGGACTGTGTATGATAAATGAGGTAAGTCTGAGTTTGTGTATGTGTGTATACATATATAGTGTACACACATACATTAAATACACTGTGTGTGTTATTGTAATAGACATTGTGCGTTTAATTAGTCCACAACTATTAATCAATTCACTAATATGACAAAAAATTGCCTTTGGTGTTTCTCATTTTTAAGATACTTTGAAAAAAGCCTGTGCTAAATGAATAAATGTAAATATTTTGTTATTTGATTTTAGGTAAATCCCTCTTTTTTCAATGAACAGCTTACACAGAATCTCAGAACAGCTGCGGTAACAGAAGACCCATGTGGTGAGAGCAGCACTGCAGACTTTCCTGATGGTGAGGAGCTACTTGCTGCGGAACCTGCCGACATGAGTTCACCTTACTATGAGTGCCTATGTTCTGTTCAACATTATACAGAAAAGCAATTATAATTGCACTATTTTTCTGCTGTATCTGTTGGGCATTCAGGAGGAGATCATGGACCATTTTCACAAGACTGATAATGCGTTTCAGCAGTCATCGGCATCGTAAATCCTCATAATTTTGGTATATTTTGATTTTTAAAAAATGAAGTACATTTATAACACTTTACTTTGTATTATATCACATTTGTATCAAATTACAAAAAACTAGTTCATGCTAATGCGAGGGTGTTTCTAATGCAGCGTCTTTGGGAGGGATGGTAAATTTGACATTGTTCTCTCTTCTGACTGCTGTTTCAGTCTCTGTCATTTTTTTTCCTTTGATTAAACTTATTTAAAAAAAAGTATTTATATAAAAAAATATACTTATGGTACTCTCCCATTCACTGCTCTCAAAGTTTACCCAACTATGACAACTTCCGCTGCTGAGATTGCTGTTCAATTTGCTGAACGAGACTCAAAGGTCCGAGTCGTTAAAATGATCCAAACTTCCCATCACTAGTGGCAATGGAGTTTAGCGTGACAGCTGCCCCTGATATTCCCTGATTTTATTACATTTTATTGAATGTCTGACATTGTTGACAAAAAGTGGGGTCGCAACTTTAAACTCTTATGAAACATGCATGTGTCATTAAAAAACAACCTTGCTTTGATAGGAGATATTATTAAGTGTTGCTTTTGACGAAACAAGCTCTTTATTATCATAAAAAAAAAAAAAAAAAAAACATTTTTATCAATTTTATTGCATATGAATAACTGAACCCTTCTCTTTGGACACACTGTTTTAGATGTAGTGAGAGGACATTAAGAAACATAGATTTGGTATAATAATGAGAAAATTAAATTGAAGGTGATAATTGTGATAAATACTTTCTATTATTAATCCCTCATGACATTTAAAATTGAAAATATTTTTATTTTTAAACCTAATAGCAGTTACCTTTGCTGGACCTGTTTTCCCATGTCTCAAGAATGACTAAGTTTATTTCATACAATTTCTCTCTAATGCCTACTCTGTGTCTTTTTATACGTTGCAGTCCAATACATGTAATCTGTAGTCTAATCTTGGGAATTAAGGAAACAGAGGTTAAATAACGGTCATGTTAATGGCGTGATCATGGCCATCAAAAAAATGGGACCTAACATTTATGAAAAATTACCCACATTTATCCAGTTTCGATTGTCGCTCGACAGAGTTAACTATGTGTTAAACAAATAATATTTGACATTTACCACAAGAATGTATTTTTGTATATTCAAAAAATATTGATATATTGTTCACATGTTTATTTTTATTTATTAATCTTATTTTTACTGTATTTTTGTTTCCTATCATGCCTGATATGCAGCGCTATTAGGCTATATGCGCTGTATAAATAAAAACCTTCTTTACTGTATTTTACATCAATTAAACAATCTTAAATCTCAAACCAAGTCTTGCTCATCTCCTACCGTAATGTAATTGACTGTATACGGCCAGACGGGGGCGTCTGGGATGGGATGGACCCCGCTCTGTCTTCAGGGATCAATAACGTTACGCATCTGAGTCGTTCCGCGCGTCCACACTAGGAGGCACCGCCGCTGCCTGCGTTCCCTATTCACTCTCAGCGCCGCACAGCAACCGGAAGAAGCTGTTTGAATGTGTCATACCATGTAGTAGCACCAGTCAGAAGTTAAAGTGTCCGACGCCAGGCGTTTGAAAACCTGCTGTCTGCAAACCGGAGAATACTACAGATATGTAACTTAACTGACAAGCCGAAAGACGTCTTTACACCGCCGCTCTCTTCATCAGCAGATCAGACGCGATAATCGATTCATATTGAAACCATCCATCGTTGATTTCCCTAGAGGTGAGCTACTGTTATACCACTGGCTTGTGTGCGGAATGAAATATGGCGTATGTAAAGCTTTTCGTCCAGCGGAGTTTAATATTAAGTCGTCCGTTGATTCTGTGCGGTTGTAGGTGCTGTGTTGTGATATGAGCTGATGCAGAGGCAGAGCTGTCAGATGATGAGCGGCGCGCTGACTTTAGCTTTAGCCCGCCGCATTCACACGCCTTCTGTCTGCTCTTCATTCAAAGTAAACACCGCATTCAGTGACCTTCTGCAGGGATTTTAGCTGTGCTTATGGTTGTAATAACTGAAAGGTTTATAGTCGTGGGGAAAACTGTGGGGAAGTTTGTGCGTGACGGGCTGAAGCTAGTTGCTAAGTAGCCTAGCGAAGATTCTGGCTTATGCTGACGCGCTGCTGGAGTGACGTCACGTACAGCTGTAGAGGCCCATAGTTGTCGTTTACTGTATGTGACTGTACATTACTGCACAATACTATGAGTGTACTGTACATAAGAATAAGAATAGCAGCAAACAACAAAACAGCTACAACAACAATTTTCCAGAATAATTACTTATAATAATTACTCACTATCTCGAATCACCAAACTATTTTAAATACTCTTTTGCATGATCACGGTTTTCTGATATGGGTTAATGGTCACGTGACATGCTGTTAAACAAAATGTTTCGTGTTTCTTGATGAGTGTTTTTTTTTTTTTTTATTATTAATTTTATAATTATTTTACATTGTTATTTTTTTATGGTATAAATTAGGCGTTTATACAATAAACTATATAGGGGATCCCATACACGAAGATAATCATATTTGGGGGTAAACATTAAAAAACTCTTATGTAATGACTTGTTAGATTTTCATCAGCTTTCATCAAAGCCACTGCAGTTCCCTCGCAAACCCTGGTTTGGGGAAACCTTGTCATAGATTGTAGTAAGTCTTGTAAACAGTCTCTGTTGCAAAACTGGTTAGTCTGTAGATTTTTAAAGATAAAATTTTATGATGCTATTATTGTTTTCTGTTTTTATAAGGTCAAAGTGCTCTGAGATTGTAAAGTATGTGCAGGCCATACAGATTTTGCATACATATGCTGTCCTGTCACAGATATTCAGTAGTCTACAGGTTATCGATTGAGTACAAAAGACTCAGACAACATTTGTTTTTGTTTTTTCAGTGATGTATTGTAAATCTATGTCAGAAGTTCAAGACATGGCAGTGTTTTTTGTTGTTTGTCATGTCTTAACCTTCGCCCTGAATGACACTCCGTAACCGCAGAGACTTTTGCACACAGTTTAGAAAACTGATGGCAGATACCTGCTCTACATTTATGTTAACATTTACAGATCGTAAAATAGGAATTGAGATTAAAAAGATTGTAATTAGGCTATTAAATGGAAAATCATGTACTGTCTCTGAAGGCTTCATTTCCCTTATGAAAACACGTGCGCTAGTGTACTTCAAATCTAAAAAAAAATAAAATAAAAAAAACTATACTTGCGAATAATATTAATGAAATAAAAGGCCACTAAATTGTATCTAAAGAGAATAGTTTAATGACTAATTTTCTTAAACTTGAGTACTCTTTCAAAAAAACACACTTTGTAAAATATCACATTTAAAGAGTTACTTCAAAATGTTGATATTCTTTTAATGCATATTATTTTTAAAAGTTGTAGTCTTCATAAACATTGTTTCATGCTATGCAAATTGGCAAGAGTTTATTGGATTGTTTATGAAATGACATAACATTGCGCTGCCTGTTGTTTTCATGGTGAATGATATGAACAGTTTATATGTTAGCAGTGAGATGTATTCATATACAGTTTGATACATTGTCAGAGTGACTGATGCATCGCTGTGTATATATACTCCGCATTGCCCTGGTCAAACTTCTGGTCTAATACATATTTTATCCAAGTGTGTGTAATATAGTGTGTTCATTTTGGCCGTTTGGACAATATGGCATCTCTCAGTTGTTTTAAAGTGAGCATTTTTGGGGCTTGTGGCATATGAGTCATCATTTACTCATCCTTATTATGTTACAAAGCTGCATCCTTTTGTGGAACAAAATAGGAGATGGATGAGAGGATGTGATTATAATTGTTAAAGCTTCAGATAATAAAAGTGGTTCACTTGTTCTATATTATATCATACTATATTTATCTCAAATATGTCTCTGTTGGCCACTTGTGTTTGAATTTCAAGTGGATGGCTTATTTCATCTGGATGGCTTAGTGTTCTCACTATGAATGATGTGTTTTTAATAATCAGATCCCAGATCCTGGATTTTTAAACCGTAGTTAAATAAATATATCTCTCTCTTTCCAGTAGAGTGATGTCTGTAGCGTCAAGCAATGACTGTCCACACTTGGAGTGTGTGGGGGAGATCACCAAGGAAGAACTCATCCAGAAGTCTCATGTGAGTCCCTACCAAGACCCAGTCACACCTTTATCATAGCATAGCTTTAACCAGTTTCTCGTGCATTATTTACAAAGTATTATTGAACCTATTCCAGAGTTTGTCCATAGGCACTAATAATGCATGGCTGCCACACATACAAGAGCTTAGGCTATAAATGGTGCATGCTGTTGAAAAAGTGTGATGAAAATCAATGTGCAATTATTTGTATGCATTTTACATTATTGTAGTTTAAAAGCATTTGAGGTTGCGGTATAATTGCTTGCCAGATTGTACCTTTAATAGAATACATGTTTTCAGGAGAGTTTTTTGTTAGTGGGCTTCACTGCATATATACACAACCATTCAAAAGATTGGGTCAGTACAATTTTTGTAATGTTTTTGAAATAAACCTCTTATTTATTCTACTAAGGCTGCATTTAGTTGATCAAAAAATACAGCAAAAACAGCAATGTTTAATACAATTGCAAATAACTGTTATCTGTTTGAATGTTATTCCTGTGATGGAATGTGATCATTACTCCACTCTTCAGTGTCACACCATCCTTCAGAAATCTAACATGCTGATTTGGTGCTTAAACATTTCTTATTATTATCATCAATGTTGAAAACTGTTTTGCTGCTTAATATTTTTTTTTTCAAGATTCTTTGATGAATAGAAAGTTATAAGATCAGTTTATTTTAAATCATTTGTAACTAGGGGTGCTCTGATTGATCGGCTACTGATCACAATCGGCCGATAATCGCTTTGGGATGTTTGATCGGTGGTCTCTATAAAGGCCGATGTCAAGCTGATGACGCGCCTGCCGTGAGAGGTCTGGCATGACATGCAGTGGCAGCGTCTCAGTCTCTGTCCGGTGTGGGTGAAATAATTATAATGCTGAAGGTGAGGTACAATTCATATTTCTTCATTAAACAACTTGTAAAGTAATTTTAAAAAGTTTTTGTGAGGCATAATTTCACAAACAGCGTGAGTGTATCACCGCACACTCTCTCTTTCTCTCAAAATGCATAAATGGGTTCAAATCAAATCGCGTCTGCACTATAAGCGAGCTTCACAGTTGACACAGGAATTGTCACTTCCACAATTGAGGCAATGTCGCATCCTCACTAAAGTTTATAAATTGCATTTCTTTTTTAATTCTTGCCAGTGTCCAAACCATTCAGTGCTTGCACGCTCTCCTGGAGACCTTGCGCTCATGCACACTCACAGCGCACACAAATAACAGCAGTTTCACACATACTCCGTTTGCAGTGTGTATGCAGTGCGTATTTTGTCCGCGCTCATGTTAACGGTTTAAAGCGTTCACACCTCAGACGGTAGCGGTCCGGCAGTGTGTTCCAGGAGCAGTGCGTCTGCAGCAGTGCAGAGATCGTTTCTGCACCGAGTCTATTTTTTCTGCACTGTAAGCCCTTAATTAATGTGACCGCGCATTGTTTCAGTAAATATGAACATGGATTGACACAATAATGTAGTAATTACATCATAAATGCATATAATTATAGTCTACTGTGTTTTACAGTCAATACAGGCTATGGCTTTTTGGGTAGGTTTAAAGGAAAAGAGCACTTTTAGATAAACAAGGCAATAATAGATGGCACTCATGGAGTTAGGGAAACAAAGTTCTTTATGAACCGCAGGATTGCTTGTAAAAAAGATTTAAATGCTTTAAATGTTTTGCCTCTTGCTTGAGCTACTTAATATATATAATATAATATAAATCTGGAAGTAAATGAAAATGTAAAAAGCACTGAATAATGTGTTTCTTAGGCCATGTTCACACGTACAAGGGTATTTTTATAAAGTTTTTCCTTCTTCCATTTAAAAAAAATCTCCATCAACATAAAAAACGCAAACACATGCTATGATGCACTGTCAAGAGCATGCCAAGCCAACAGGTGGTGATATAATCTCAACCGTTAAAGCCATGTTGGCCAATCAGAAGCCTGAAAAAGTTTCCAGTAGGCGGAGATAACAGTGCTGGCTCCTACGTCACAAGCCAAAAACACCGGTTTCGCTGTCTACACAATGACACAGCAACAGGAGTGTTTGAAAATCTTCACCCTGGCAGGCGTTTTCAAAAATGTTCGGTTTCAGTGACCTGTGCTGCGTTTGTGTGTGGACGAACGGCCAAACCGCGTAGAAGAAGCTGTGATTTAAAAAAAAAAAAAACCGCATTCGTGTGGACAGGGCCTTATATTTATTGCGTTTAAACATGTCTATGAAAGATTGTATTACTGAACTGTGTAAAAAAAAAAATAATCACAATGTTGAAAAAGCATTTTTAGTAACAATGTTTGTAATTCAAATCTAAATAAAGGATAAATGTTGTGTTTGTAGTAAACAGCCATGGGTCAGTAGCGGACTCCTGTGTGAAAGCACAGTGAGCACCTTCTGCTTCTGCACAGCTTGCATACCGCACATGGACTTCATGCGCACCGCAAACGGAGTATGTGTGGACCTTACATACAGCTCACGAAAACAGGCTTGTGCTGTGTGTAAGCTCTTGTGCAACAATAAATTGATCGAAACTGAAATTAATCGAAAACAAAAATGCAGTGCATGGTCAAACATTAAGGTGAGATGAATATATATTTTTAAAAAATGTCAAAAAAAAATGCCCCCCTCCACCCCTCAAAAAAAAAAAAAAAAAAAAAAAAACTCTCACAAGAGTCAATTTTTGAAAAATGAAATTCAGGCCCTCAATAAATGTCTAAAAATCTTGATTGGATCATCACTATAAATAATTCTACATGATAAAAAGATTGGTATCGGCGATCGGATCGGCAGATACTGCTTTTGGTGATTGGCCTCAAAAATCCTGATCGGAGCACCCCTGTTTGTAACATTATAAATGTTTTATAGTCACTTTTGACCAATGCAATTATCCTTGCTGAATAACAGTATTATTTGAAATTAAACTAATTTAAAATAATTTTTCTGACCCCATGCTTTGAAATGGTGGTGTACCTGGGACATAGACTTGGTAAGACAATTAAGTATAAATGTGTTTTTGTTTTCAGGGTCAGTGTCAGGACTGTAAAGTCGGGGGACCAAACCTTTGGGCTTGTCTAGAGGTAAGTTATCTTTATATTAAGTAATGTTCCTCCACAAGTTTGGTGTGTAATGGGGGATGCACCGATATTAAAATGCTGCAGCAATGGCAATTAGCTGCAAATTATTTTAACATTAATACCCGATAACCGATACATGGCTGATATTTAAATTCTATTATTAATTTATACTATTTTAATTAATATTATACTAATTTAATTAATACTATTTTGTGTAAAAAAGAGAGAATAAAGAAAAGAAAATTAATAATGATTAAAAAATAAATTATTAAATGATTTTTTATCTGTCTGGGTGAGAAAAAAAACTCTGATGAATGGTGATGTGAAATTCTTGATTAGTGAAAGTTAGTTTATAGTGAAGCCTATAGAGTATAATTTCATTTCATGAATATCTTTCATTCAGAATGGCTGTTCATATGTTGGCTGTGGGGAATCACATGCAGACCACAGCACTGTCCACTCTCAGGTTAGTCATCTTATTCTTTTGTTCTACTGTTTCTATGTAATAATTATTCAAATTAATGTGCTTTATATTGTAATTACAGTAATTTACTAAATTTTATTGTTTAAGTTTATTTTACGTGAGTGTACTTACAGCTTAAGATGTTCTCACCCACAGTGAGTATAGCATTACAGCTCTACAATTACTTTTGTAGGTTGATTTAGACAGGTGAATCTGATCCCTGATCACATGTGTCATTGTGTTGATTTCACGTTTTTTTTTCTGATTGTGACTGGAGACTTAAATGATGCAATGAATCAATGAAGTGTGATTTGAATTCCAGGCTGGCCTGTGGGTGAACTCATCCATTATTAATCAGCGCTCCAGTGGGGATCTCCCTTCCCACTAAAGCCCATTTTGATTACCCATTACTAAAACCCCATAATGCTCTCAAAACACCCTTGTGACTGTGAGAGTGACTGAGAGAAGACAGAGCATCAGCCGTACTTCCACCACAATAACCTGAGTTTGCTGCAGTAAACAAAATTCAGCCATGTTTTTTCCTTTCACTGTGCTATTTTCCTCTAGCAGGGTGCTTGTTCACCTACAAAAGTGTTTTTGTAGGTGAACAAGGATGTTCCCCTGACAAAAAACCCAATGAGATTTTTCCATTGGCTTTTGGATTATTGCGAAAAATAAGTGTTGTGACCAATGAAAACATAAGATTTGATTCGTAATGATAATTTTTACCAAAAGGAACACAGATGTAGCAGAAAACATCTGGGTCATGTTTGCCGTTTCTTCTGTTACTGGCCATAATTCTAACCTTAGGCATAAAATAATTTCTTTAGAGTCATTCATACATGTAAAAATCAGCCAAGAATTCAACAAATAGTTTTAACCTGGCTCAGAGGAAGATAGAAATCATGTGATTGTTTATCTTTGATTAAGGGATGGTACAAGACTTATTACTTTATAAATAGATGTTGTTGGAAGAATGATGCTAAATGATGATCATATTTTTTTGTGAGGTGTTTTGTGGTGGTGCAAAAAGGCAGTATTTTTGGAATCAGCACCTCGAAATTAGTAAAAAGAAAAGAGTATTAAATGTCATTCAGCAAATATTATGTAGGGTGATGTTTTTATTATTTTTTTATTTTATCATTTTTTTCAATTGTGTAAATTGCCAGGATCATGAGTGCATTGGGCATACCACAATTTATTATGTAGATTATAATTAGAATTCAAATGGATATGGGCATGTACAACATCCTATCCATCACTGAAATGCAGATTTTGGCAGGGTTTGTATTTTGGCGCAGCTCTCATAAATGTTTGAACTTCCCCTGTCTGGCTGCAGTTGCACCAGTTCTAGTGCCGCAGTGAAAGCCAATCCAGACCCGTGAATAATGTAGAGACCCCTTAGCCCTCGCTGTGTGCATGCCCAGGCTTCACATCGCCATTTCCCATTTCCCCTGGTACATATTCGCTCTTGTTGCAACACACTTGTGTTTTGCCCTAAATTATGAAGAGTCTCTCTGTTGCATTGTAGCCTTCATATATGGAGAAAGAGCTCAGGACTCAGACTGCCTTTATTTAGGAAGTAAAATGGCACTGATATAGAAATTTTGGCTTAATGAATAGCAGCAGAGATTTTAAATCTATACTGTTTTGTGAGATGTTAATAAAAAACGGGTTCACATCACAATAAAGCTTCAGTGTAGAATTTGACATGTTTTAAATCATTCAAAACTATTTAAGCCATTAAATAAAGATTTAAACAGAACCAATGATTTTTTTTTCCCCATGCAAAACAACTGTAGGGCGATTACTGGTTGATTTTAGTTGTAATATTTATTGGTTAATTTACAAAATGTATAACAGGATTTGAACCCATCCCCCATGCAAGTTATTAAATTACACCACTAGACAGATTCACAGTCAGCAAATTGGTAATTGGCATAAAAAAAGTGTTTTCTGGATAAATTGGGGATTTTTTTTCTAGCTTTCCAATTCAGATGAATGCTAATGCTTCTGCTACTACTACTACTAATTATTATCATCAAAGAAGCAGATATTGATATGCTCACTGATGTATTGTGCAGCTCTGGGGGGCATTTTTTTTTTTTTTTTTTTTTTTGCATTTTGAATTTTAAACTTGCAGATAAGCCTTTATTTCCATGTAAATGACTATCTAAGCTCTGTGGCTTTTTCTTCCAGGAGACACGGCACAACCTGACGGTGAATCTGACCACTTTGAGAGTGTGGTGCTATGCTTGTACCAAGGAGGTTTTCCTGGAAAGAAAACTGGGTCCACATGCACAGTTGCCCAGCGCTGCCATGCCCATCTCCCCAGTACAGACCCCCAGCCCGGTCAGAACTCTTATGCAACTTTCTGTGAATGCAAAGCAAAGTTTAGAAGTTTGGTTGTGCTTCGATAAAATACTCCTTTATATTTAAAACATTGCCTTTGCTATTTAAACATGACTATAAATGTTTGCATTGAAGACAAGGAAAATCACAGTCTCAATATGCAAATATTTGTAAAAAGCAAACACGAGTCACAATTCAGTATGTAAATTTTGTCATCATTTTTGTCAGTTATATCAGCGGTGATGGAGATTTGTTTTAATTTAATTTAATTAAAATCTCTAATAATTGATTTTGAGATTGCAGGTTTTCTGAACATTGTTTAGGGGCACATGAGTACAATTTTTTTTTTTTTTTTTTTTTTTTTTTTTTTTTTTTTTTTTTTTTTTTTTTTTTTTTTAATCTTCATCTTCTTCCATGGTCTTTCTGGTTCTCAGGACCCCAAAGCTCCTGGGAGCCCCACCTCGCTGAGAGTTCCTCCAGCAGGAACCTGTGATGACCTGGATATGGAGACTGAAGAGGAGGATGAACTGAGGACCAGAGGTCCTTCATCTCTCATGCCTGGTGTTCTGTGCATTTGCTCTGCATTCCACACTGTCAGTCTGAACCTTGTCGTCTGTTCCTCCTCACAGGTCTGACTGGACTGAAGAACATTGGCAATACCTGCTACATGAACGCAGCTCTCCAGGCGCTTTCCAACTGGTAAGAATCCCAATAATCAATAGTGTTTTAAACTATCCTAAGTATCCTAATTGTTCTCTTTGAGTCTAGTTTTGCTCTGGTTTAATCAATCTCTCTTTCTGGATTATCTTCTAGTCCTCCACTGACACAGTTTTTCCTGGACTGTGGTGGTCTGGTGAAGACCGACAAGAAGCCAGCGCTATGCAAGAGCTATCAGAAACTCATCACAGACCTTTGGCACAAAAACAGGTACATTCCTCTCTTGCCATTTCCTATTTTTCAGGTATTTTTTTCCTCTTTGCAATTTTTTTTACTCTCTTTGCTCTTGTTTTGTGTGGCTGCAGGAACTCCTACGTTGTTCCTACAAATCTATTCCAGGGCATTAAGGCTGTAAACCCAATGTTTCGTGGTTATTCCCAACAGGTATGTTTTCTTAAATTAATTTGTGTTAAAGCATTAGGGATGCACAGAAATTAAAATCATGGTTTATATTCTCGTTCAAATGTTTGGGGGTCAGTCATATTTATATTTTATAACAGAGAACAAACAAAAAACTTACTGACCACAAACATTTGAACATTAATTTATTTTAAAATAGATTTATTCTAAATAAATCTAAAAAATAAAACACTAAAAATGCTTTAAATGCTACAAGTGACTTTAAGCATCACAGCATTATAGTGTACAGTATAAAAAATACATTTATTTCGAGGTTTGCGGAAGATTACATTTACCAGTGTTATTAAATTATTAATGATTTTATCGATTAGATGATGGCAAGGGTAATCTAAATGTTTTAGTGTTCATGCACTTATGTCTTGTAATATTGTCAGATAAATAAACAGTATTGACTATGATATGATAATATGATTGGCTGTTAATGATATGATACCAAGTATTTGTGAAATGTATTTTTTTTATGCATGTTTTAATTGAGTAAATGTCTTGTGCAAAACTTTATTTGACAAATAGGTAGTTTAATTTTAAGGTAATTGTTGTATTTAAAAATGTAATTAATACAGATTTTTTTTTTTTTGAAAGATTTATTTATGACGTTTTATGCCTTTATTTAGATAGGACAGTATAGGTCGACAGGAAGCGAAGTGGGTGAGAGAGAGGGGGATGGGATTGGAAAATATCCGCAAGCCGGGACTCAAACTCAGGACGCCTGAAGTGCAAAGGCACTGTATGTCGGCACGCTGCCAAAGAGGCCGTCTGTGCCAACATTACCACAGTTTTTAATGGTGAATTTGTATTAGATCTTAAAACACAGAATCCAGAAAAAAATTTCGAAAAAAGACAATTTCATAAACCATATTATTGTTAAAAAATATAAATAATTAAATTGTCAAATTTTATGAACTTAGTTGATTAAACATGCATTTTCATGATTCTGATTTAATAAAACTCTTACACTGGTATCCAGAGTGAATAAAACATAAAACACAGAGTTTGGGAAAAATAAAACTGATTTCATAGGGCCCTAGAATTCTAATTAAAAATAATTTTTCATATAGGCTCACCCTGACCAGCGCAACATAGTTTGCCAGTGGTGCAATTTTGAGGCGGGACTTTCTGTTCAGTTTACCCAGTGGCAGACGAGGTCAAACTCGAATGATCCTGCTTGCTGTGGGAATTTCCTCTGAGAGCCTTATTCTCACTTCGCTATTTCTCCTTTCCACCCTTCTTCTTATCATACTTTGTCCTCTAGCTGCATTTAAGAAGACCCATTTTTATTCTTGATGATGAGTTATTCTATTCTCTTAAATGGGGCACAATCTGATTCAGAGTTTCTCTAGATATTTGATCACCTCCAACCACTGGAAAACATCCATTGTCATGCCTGGCTGGAGAGGAAGGTCAGTTGGAGAATTAGTGTTGACATGAATGGGCCATCATAGGCTATTCAGAGACTGTAGGAAACATCGATCTCATTTTCAGGCTCACTTTCATGAAGCCCAGATAGACTGTGGACTCCTGTAGAGGGGACTTTCAAAGTCAATGAATGCTTTGTTTTAAAGTCATTCCCTCTGCAAAGTATAAAGAGAAATGGGCATTAATACCACCAATTGAATACCACCGGGAAACCTTTTGTCCTTGTACTGCATTGACATAATACAGCGATGGCCTTCTGGTCTCATGTACTGTGTCCTGTTGTTGTAAACTTGTTTGCCTACCAGGATTCTTAATACCAGGATGCTAGAATGCCAGTTGGCCAAGTTGCCATGTAGATGAGCCAGTAATGACTAATGTTCTCATAAGCTTCAGCTGTTCCTATGGAGATGGGGGTCCCTGTGGGTCCCTGGCTAATCTGCGTTATACAACGTGAGCCTCCATGCGTGTTGCATTCTTTTGATAATGCCTGGAAACATTTGGTCAAAGAGTGTGTGATTGTCTGTGCACATGCCAGAATCTGACCGTCAAGTTTAATGGACAAGTCAACAAGACAAACGTAATTAAAGGGGAAGTTAACCTGAAAAATTAAAATACTGTCATTATTTATTGGCCGATATATCAGTACTTTAATCTTGGAAACCTCCTATTATTGGAAAGCTACATTTACAGAATAATTCATGGTCAACTGATAATAATACTGAGACCTGCACATGACAGGAACAAGATATTGTGACCATGTAGTTTTTTCCATAATTTGAACTAAATTGTAGTTCTGAAATAAAACAAGGGAACAAATTTATAAAATGGAAACACAGATAAATAAATCATAAGAATGTATTCTTAATTTGTGCCCATTATATCTATGTCATTTGTGGGGCATCATAAAATAAGGTGTTCCAGGAACTAGAAATATTTAATATTGTGTGACGTTACATCCACACCACTAAGTGGCGGTGTGAGCCCAAGATACTGCAATATTGACCAATGCAACATAAACATTACCTATAAAGTGTAACTTTAAAGGGGTCATATGATGTTGCTAAAAAGCACATTATTTTGTGAATTTGGTGTAATGAAATGTGTTATGCGGTTTAAGGTTCAAAAAGACATTATTTTCCACATGCTGTACATTATTGTTTCTCCTCTATGCCCCCATTTGTTATCGGAGAAACGACAGGCAACAAGTGCTACTCTACACCAGCGGTTCTCAATTCCAGTCCTCGTGCCCCACAGCTCTGCATATTTTGCATGTCTCTTTTTGTTAACACATCTAATTCAGATAATCAGCTTGTTAGAAGTGAGCTCCGTGGATGAACTGTGTTCCCATTGACATGGTCCCTACACAGTGTTCATTGCTTCCTGCTCCCTGAACAGGGAAATATGTTGAAGTTTACTTCACTTCGGAACATTCATTCACGGATTTGCTCTGCGCAACGTCTTCACACACGACCAAGTGTGATATTATATACTTCTGTTAATGAATATAATTTAAATTCACGTCTCGCACACGTCAATGCACTTTGAATGAAACAAGTAAATTTGCTTCGAACTGGACTCATGGCGGAATATCCTGTGATGTCCACTTCGCAGGGCACTTACGTTCGAATAGAACAAACGTCTGAAGCGAAAAGAGAAACATACAAAATATGCAGAGCAGGGGGAGGGAAGACTGGAATTGAGAACCGCTGCTCTACACTGCTCAAAACTCACGTTTGAATCATCAGTGGCAAAACCTTTACATATGTAAACGTACTTACAGACTGTGAGTCAGAAGCGCTGGCATTGTAGTCTTCTCTCCCAGGATCAGGAAACAGTCCTCCATAAAATGCGTTGCACACATCTAAATATTTGTGTTGAACTGTTCTGGAACAGTGTTGTAAATACAACTTAACCACTGATTTCTAGTTGTGTCCTCCTTTGGAAGGCCAAACAAAGTATTTTCGCTTTCACAATGAAACAGCGTTTTCACAACATGGCACCGGCGGCAACAGTTACGCCTTCTTTCCTTGCGTGAACATTTGGGTGGCATTATGCAAATCTTCCCACATAGTGACGTAGACATGTGGGGGCGTGTTTAAATGAGGCATTTTAGGAGGGCGTGGATGAGTCTGAAGTTTTATAAAGAATATCTCTTTGGATTTGAGACTTTAGTCTTTGCAACTTTACAGATCTTCTTTATGCACCAAGAGCTTGTAACACTCCAAAGAGAAAGGAAAACTTAAAATCGCATCATATGACCCCTTTAAAGCCCGTTCATATCAAGAATGATACTAAAAAGATAACTAATAATACATGTAGCATTTGTCTGCTGCTTTAAATGCTAAAGCTCTTTAAAGACAAGTGGATTCTGATTGGCTATCAAACTTTTTATCTTTCATCAGCTGGAAAAAAAAGTATTTCTGAAAATGATTCAAACTATATTGTTTCTGTTTTGTCCCCCGCATACACACACACTGTAGCTGTGGTCTGAACTTCCCCATTTTTATAGTTAGCGTAATTAATAAAACTTTATAGTTATAGTTTTGGTCCTTGGTGAGTTTATTAGTTTACTAGTTTGCACTAGTTTGTTCTTATTTTGCAAAACATTCATCAAAACCTGTCTCTATTTTGGACTCCCAGGAGTTCCTGCGTTGTCTGATGGATCAACTCCACGAGGAGCTCAAGGAGCCCATTCCTGAACCCGAGGACCCAAACCAGGCTGTGGCCATGGATGACGGTCCCGACGAGGACAACCACAGCCAATCAGATGACTTCCAGTCCTGTGAGTCTTGCGGAAGCAGCGATCGTGTTGATAGCGAAGGCCCCAGAGTCCCAGAAGACATCAATGAAGCTGAGATGCTGATTTCAGAGCAGAACCAAAACAACCGAGACTGGCAGAAAGAGAAGAATCTCATCAACAACCTGTACCGTGCCGGTTCCCATGGCGACCTGGATAAAGACGTGGACACGACCAATGAGTCGAGGCCAATAATCAGCAGCCAAGGATCCATTAAAGCCCAGGGCCGAAATTCTGGTAAATGCAAGGCTGTTACTTCTATGCAGTTTTTTTAACATGTAAACGAACAGCCTTACAGGCTGGAATAAACGCATATTGAAGTTTGTATTTTTCTGCACTAATGTTAACGGATTAAATCGTTCACACAGCACACGGTGGTCTGGCAGTGAGTTTTATGAGTGGTGCGTCTGCAGCAGTGCAGAGATTGTTTCCACACCGAGTTTCCTGTGCTGAAGTAAAGTGACAGCGCATTGTTTTCGGTAAATAGGAACATGGATTGACATGAAAATTTAGTAATTACCATAAATGCGTATAATTAAAGTCTGCTGTGTTTCACAGTCAACATATATGGCTTTTTAAAGAGCACTTTTAGATAAACAAGGCAAGAATAGATGACACCCGTGGAGGTAGGAAAACAAAGTTCTTTATGAACAGTAGGGCTGGACCAGAATATTCGATTATTGGAATATTTGTTTGGTTGGTTGGCATTCGAGTTTCAATTTTGAGATTCAAATAATCTTTTTTTTTTTTTTTTTTTAACACCTGGCATCCCCCGTGAAACAGTTCCCATTTGTCCTTGGATATGAATAGCCCATTAGTGAATGTCATGATTCAGTTCATCTGGATGAGAAGACAAAAATGTCAAAGACCTCAGCTGTGTGGGAGCACTTAGTGAGGACAAGACAAAGGCAGTGTGCCAAATATGTGATATGAAACTGGTCTACCACAACAGCACATCACGTTTGAAAAAGCACCTGAGTTTTGTAAGTAGTACGCCTTTTGTTGGTTTAAAAAAAACGAACTGCTTTTATCCGGCATGTTAATCAGCAATTTTGATAAAATGCTAAAATGCTAAAAACGTGCACTTATTTTGCTTGGAAAATACTTGCGAATACGGCAGTCATAAAAAAAAAAGTACAGTAGCCCAGCCTAATACTAATTTGTCTATATTAAAAGTATTGCTCTTGGGGAAGTCCTAAGGTTGTGGGTTTGAGTCTCGGGCCGGCAATACCACGACTGAGGTGCCCTTGAGCAAGGCACTGAGCCCCCAACTGCTCCCCGGGTGCCGCAACATAAATGGCTGCCCACTGCTCCGGGTGTGTGTTCACGGTGTGTGTGTGTTCACTGCTGTGTGTGTGCACTTTGGATGGGTTAAATGCAGAGCACCAATTCTGAGTATGGGTCACCGTACATCACGTCACGTTACTCTTATCAGACCTGTGTGTTTTGTATCACTAGCGCAGTGCAGTGTCCGCTCTCGGATCATATAAGCACTGCTCGCGTGAGGCATCCAGTGTAGACAGGTTCTATTGTATTTTGCAGCACCTCTCTCGTCCGGTGTAAACACGGAGAAGAATATGTTCAGCCCCTCCCTCTGAAGCTTTGAATATTCGGTGTTGATTACTACCGAAGCTTTGAAGCTCAAAAAATGGTATTCGGACCAGCCCTAATGAACAGAAGGATTGCTTGTAATAAAGATTTAAATACAAAAGGAAAGGCAGTAGAGCTGTCTTTTTCTGTCTATGGTAAGTTTTAATTTAGATTGTTTGTGATAACATAAGAAAAGTAGTTTGAATGTTTTGCCACTTGCTTGAGCCACTTAATAACACGGTAATCTAGAAGTAAATGCAAAAGTAAAAAGCATTTAATGTTTTGCTTATATTTATTGCGTTCAAACATGTCTATGAAAGATTGTATTACTGAACTATGTAAAAAAATAATCAAAATGCTGAAAAAATATTTTCAGTAAAAATGTGTAAAAGGCTGCCTCACATACAACTCACAAAATCAGGCTTGAGCTGTGTGTAAGCTATTGCGCAACAATTGCATGATTGTAAAAAGAAAAATTTACTGCATGATCAAAAGTTTTGGTGAGATAAATTAAATCAAATTAAAAGTCTCCCCTCACAAGAGAACAATTCCTCCCATTTTCAAAAATGAAATTCAGGCCCTGAATAAATGTCTTAAAATCTTGATTGGAGTATCAGTGTAAATAATTCTACATGATAAAAAGAATTCTAAAAAAGATTGTTAACTGTGATTGTATCGGCAAATACTGGCCTCAAAAATCCTGATCGAAGCACCCCTAATGGGCATGGTTAAGTTTGCACCTGCTCAGTTATTCTGCATTCCAATGTTTTCATGTTTTTTACTCATGTCAAACCTTGACAGACAATTTGCAATTGCAAGCTTTTTTGAACCACTGATATGAACTACAAAATACCTTCATTTTGGCCAGATTTTTGAAGTAGTTGAAATATATTGTTACCAGTGGTCATTTTGCTTGCTTTTATTGACTGACTTCTTTGTTTCCACCTTGTTCAGACTCAAACCCTGAAATCCAGCTCAGCAGTACCATCAGACCACACAGTCCCAATGGAAATGAGGGTGTCACATCTAGATTGTCCAGCAGTCCCCCCAAATCCTCAATGTGGCCAAACCTGAGCTCTACTCACAAGAAAGGTACCAGAATTTGAGTAGGAAGCACTTTGGGACAGTTTAGGAGTTATGCACTAGTTGAATTAAATGTATTCATTAATGATGCACTGAAATGAAGATATTGGACCAAAACCAAAATTTAAGGATGCACTTTGCTGAAAACCAAAACCAAAAATAAATGTCTTTTAGTGGTATTTCAACTCCTGATGTTCATACAGGTTTATTTCATGGTGTAACTACTAATGAGAAAGAGATAATCGGTTCATGTGCTGCTTGAATTGAGTTACTACAGTGATCTGTCATGTCACGTTAAAGAGCATCAGAACCACATTTATTGTTTGTAGTTTGTGATTAAATTGAGAGAATTTGAAAGCTGAGACTTTGTTTCATATTAAGTTAACAAAACACAAAGCTCATTGTGATTCTTGGTTGGCAGCTGTACCTCCAATAATGTTTAGTGAAGTTTGTGCATCAACGGAAAACAGCATAGACTAAAAGATTGATCTTTAGATTTAAGAATCCATAGCAGTATTGATTAAAACGCCTCGTGACTAAACAAAGGGTGCCAATGTGAGTGTGCACACCGACATGCAAAACGCGACTCAAAAAAATGCCTCAGGCTTGGTTTTTTGTTTGTTTGATGCGCCACGATAAAAACTGGCCAACCAATGAGATTGGCGCTTTTGATCACATGCCTGGAGCTGCTAAAGTTACATTAAAACACGACTTGGTGGTGCTCAAACACAAAACGGTCTTGCCGAGCACACTTGATACCTAACGACAAAGAGGAAGTAAGTAGACCAAGAAGATGCATTGAGGCAAGATGAATGTAGATCTGCTGGTCTCATTGGTGTCTGAAAACAAAGGGCTTAATGACATACACAACAGCGACTACAAAAATCTCGATAAGAGGTAGTTGTTATGGAAAGGAATTGCAGATCAAATAGGATTCAATCTGTTTTTCATTAAGCACCATCTAATGTTCGGGAGTGAATTTGCACGTTCACTCGGCTCGTCACCAGCGAAAATCGCTTTGGTATGAACACAAAAGACACGTCGAAAAACATTAAGCTTGCGCGATAATTGTCCCGGTGTGTACGAGGCTTTACTGTTTCTGTCAACTATTTTTGGTTGCTAAAATTTTGCTGCATCACTAGTATTATAGGGGTCACAGATTTTTTTTTTTTGGTCCTTTTTTGTGGCCAGCCTAAGGCACACCTGTGCAATAATCATGCTGTCTAAACAGCATCTTGATATGCCACACCTGTGAGGTGGATGGATTATCTCGGGAAAGGAGAAGTGCTCACTAACACAGATTTAGACAGATTTGTGAACAATATTTGAGAGAAAGAGGCCTTTTGTGTACATAGAAAAAATCTTAGATCTTTGAATTCAGCTCATGAAAAATGGGGGCAAAAACAAAAGTGTTGCGTTTATAATTTTGTTCAGTGTATATAGTCTGGCGAGTAAACAAAAAAATTATATATATATATATATATATATATATATATATATATATACACTCTTAACATCAGTCAGTCAAGCATTATAAATATATTATAATAAGTATAACTTTAGTAATTAGAATTAAAACTTGGTAACCATGTGTGAATGCATATTAGTAATCTTAACTAAACTTAGGACTGGTGGTAGTGCTTTTTTGGTCATTTAGTGTTTCTGTAAAAAATGGGAAAAAACTATTAGTTATACTGATAAGATAAAAATCATACTATGAATTTTACTAAGAACAATATAAAACGCACTAAAGATTAACAAGCTGCTGGATTCATGAATAGTAATCATGTTGTCTGTCTGCATTAGCTCAAACTGATTTGCTGAAATCAAAACAGGGAGGATAATGGATGAGCGCCAGCCAATGAGATTGTCGTTTGCGCATTAGCTCTGCCTACTACTGGAGAACCCGGCAGTTCTTAAAAGCTGAAGAATTCCAAAAGAACTCCGTTATTTTGACAGACAAACACAAAGACCATTGTTTACGTTTAAGACTCTCTCGCGTGCTCTCTCTCTCTTGGAGTGTAAGAAAAAAGCATAGCGCCGGCGATTCGTGCGCCTTTACACTAGAGTTGACAGTACGTACGTCAAACACAGGTGCACTGCGCGTCCATTGGGATGAACTGAAAAATATCACAAATCGGCTGATGAATAGAGAAACTCTGAAGTGCTCAGTCACTTGTTCGGTGAGGGAAAATATATCTGTGCTAAACTTATACTTAGCCTCCAACTCACACACTGGCAAGTAAAATCGAAGAATTTATTAGCCAGTGGTTAATATTAGACATCATTCGGTCTCCCAGGGTGAAGATTTAGTTGCATATTCAAGTGATTTACTTGCAATGTAGAGGGTTGCATTGATTCTAAATGGTTGTGATGTGTAATGTTGGCAGTACCCTCGTTCACCCCACCAAAGAGCAAGCGGCAGAGGAAATATCGCAGCATCATCTCTGAAGTGTTCGACGGCACCATTGTCAGCTCAGTTCAGTGCCTGACCTGTGACAGGGTGAGTGATCGGTGTGTTTTTCAACCTAAAATTCCCCCAAATAACCTCACTTTAATAAACAAAGAGAAAACAAGCATTTGATTCTTCAGTTGGCAGAGAAAGGTCCTTAATTTTAAAACTGACAGAGGTCTGAGTGTGGATATGCTATCATTAAAGCACTTTATTCTTGGAGTGAGAGCTTCTGTGAGTAGAATTTTGTCATAATTTTACTCTTGACTAAAATAGCTTATACATTTTTTTCTTCTTTTTTTAAATTAATACTTTTATTCAGCAAGGGGTAAAGAAATTGATCAGTCATGTTACAAAAGACTTATATTTCAAACAAATGCAGTTCTTTTGAACTTGTTCATCAAAGAATACTGAAATACAATACCATGGTTTCCACAAAACTCTTTAGAAGTGCACCTGTTTTTTATGCATATTACAGTGATTTCTGAAGGATCATGTGACACTGAATGCTGAAGATTCATTACAGGAATAAATTATACTTTAAAATGTATAAAAAATAGGAAGCAGTTATTAAATTGTAAAAAATATTTCATAATATTACTGTTTTTACTGTGTTTTAGATCAAAGATGTAAATGCAGCCTTGGTGAGCATAAGAGACTTTTTAAAAACCTTTAAAAACAATTATAGAGTTGAACACAAGTGTATCTTATATATTTTATATAATTTTTGATGGTCATGTGCAAAATGATTTGATAATCATGTGAAAAAATAATCACACTTTTAGTATTCACTTCATTATCATTGTCTACTTATGTAGTTCATTCACGAACATAAGTAATTTTGATATTAATATCAACATTGTTTGCATATGAAAAACTGGTTACACTTTATTTTAAGGTGTCCTAGTTACAGTGTAATTATACATTTAAATACTGAGTAATATTACTTAACTACATGTACTCACTATATGATTATGGTTTGGCTTCAGGTTCCTTGCATGTAATTATGCAAAATAAATTGTTATTATAATAGTAAGCATATGTAACGTGTAACAAGGACACCTTAAAATAAAGTGTTACCAAAAAATTATCAACTATAATAGAAGAAAATGGACATTTGAGCTATTTTGCAGTTGCTTTAATGGCTTTGATATTGTTTCTGACAGTAGTTGCAGTTACAGATTAGCATTTTAAATTATGCTCCTCTGTTGCTTGTCCTTCCTTTCTCAGGTTTCGGTGACTTTGGAGAACTTCCAGGACATCTCTCTGCCCATCCCAGGGAAAGAGGACCTTGCTAAGCTGCATTCTTCCTCCCACCAGACAGCTCTAGTCAAGGCTGGTTCGTGTGGAGAAGCCTACGCCCCTCAAGGCTGGATTGCTTTTGTCATGGAATATATCAAGAGGTGTTATGCTGACATTTCTTTTATGTGAGACTGTACCCTTGTGAAAAAGTACTCTGGATCATACTTTTAAAAAAGAGCTGCGAGTAAATTAAAATGTATTATAGTTTACATTAAAATGAAATGCAGTTAGTTGAGTTTAAGAATGTGTTTTCGACCCAGTTCAGTAGGATTTAAGTACTTCTTTCTATGTAATTTCATCATTTATTCTGTTACACTTGAAATACGAATGTATTGATAAGCATCTATGGTCAACTAAACTATATTTAAGTCAATTCTATTTGAACTTGTATGTTAATTTGTTTGTAATTACACATTTTTTATATTTAAAATATAATATATTAACTTTCATTATAATGTTTAACAACATACTACAATTAAAATGATAAGCAATTACTTTACATGTGCTTTAGTATGTTAGTATGTACGGCTTTAAAGCATGACAAGGTTAATAAAATTATTTAAAATGTACTTAAGAAATAGTAATATTTATAGTAATTTGACATTACTAAAAAGTGCATTATCAAAAGTGTACGTAAGTCTGTTAAGAACCAGTCATAAAAATTGTACTCTTAAGAGGATATTTATATATAAAATTGTGTTCTGAAGACGAACAAAGCTTTTACAGGTTTGTGATTAATGACAATTTTTTTATTTTGGGGTGGAGTATCCCTTTAAGTGCTGGCCTGAGTCGTTATGTCCATAAAATATAATTAAGTAATTTGCAAGTATTTAAGCATGTACATAACTTCTATACTATTGTATCATTGTAAAGAGTCTTAACATGTTTGTTTTGAATGATTGACCCTCACTGTTTATTTCTGCTCATTGATTTTTAGTTGGTTCTGGGGGCCTGTGGTCACGCTGCAGGACTGTCTGGCTGCCTTTTTTGCAAGGGATGAACTAAAAGGTTTGACCTTTTTTTTCTTTCCCTTTCTCAAAGTGAAGTTTCTAATCAGTAGAACCTGTTGGATAGGTGATTGTGCTGTTATAGTTTGAGTCTCAGCTCTAGGAAAAGAAGAAGAATATGGATATATTCATGGCATTTGGTGTTAATATTTAACATATCATTAGTGTAATTCTTACAGGTTGTGTGTTGTTGTTGTTTTTCAGGAGACAACATGTACAGCTGTGAGAAATGCAAGAAGTTAGTATGAACTTGTTGGAGAACTTATTGAAGTTGATGGTTGCAGAAATTAAAGTATTAATGTTGATTCTTTGGTTGTTTCAGGTTACGGAATGGGGTCAAATTCTGCAAAGTTCAGAGTTTGCCAGAGGTAGGTACACAGATGAGCTATTGTGGTTATTATACAGGGTTTGGCACCACATTATTATTTTTAAGAGTATAAAAAGACATCATATTTACACAGGAAGTACACAAAATAATAAAAACACCATAAATATAGTCCACAATGTCTTGGCCTTGTACCAAGTCTGTCTGAAAGGAACACAAAACCTGGGCCTTTGATCAATAATAGTAATATAATGGGTAATAAGGTCTGGTGAGTCATCTGTTTCCTACATCCAGTGCATTTATGTTTAGAGAGAGACTAAGAATGCCTTCAAAATATAATATCGGCTGCCGTCTGTCTGGTAAATATGCTCAGGGACCTGTAATGGCAAGAGCAGCCGTCTTATGGGAGTCGTTAGATCTGCTGATTCTTCAGTACGTCTTTTTACTGGGCCACCATGATAAAAAACCTCAATTGGTAGTACCACACAGTCATGCTGTACAAATTGCCCAAGTAGTTATATTGTTATATGAACAGGCATGGCAGGTTTTTATTGTTGGAAACTGTCAGCAAAATGTGATTTTCTGCTTTGTTGAAATTTTGTCTCCCCAACAGATTCTGTGCATTCATCTCAAGCGCTTCAGACATGAACTTATGTTCTCCACCAAAATCAGCACTCATGTATCCTTCCCTTTGGAGGGCCTCGAAATGCAGCCCTTCCTGGCCAAGGACTGCTCCGCCCAGACCACCACATATGACCTGCTGTCAGTCATCTGTCACCACGGCACTGCCAGCAGTAAGTCTTTTAGACCAGGGAGATGGTCATAAATGTTTGTTTTCTTTTTATAAATTAATGTATCATTTACAGCAGTTACACTATGTAATATAAATTATTATTGTTTGGTAAATTATTAAAAAAAAAATATATATATATATATATATATATATATATATATATATATAATTTTAGAAATAAATGTAATAAATTATTGAGATTTATTTCACATTACTATAAGAGCTGTGTAAGTGGTTTCAGATAGTGAACAGTGTTTTATATTAATTCCATAATAGGGGAGTGGGAACAGAAAATGAGCAATTCTGATTCGAACACCGATGCATACATGGGCACCACAGCTCAGTGTGTGTGATATTTTTAATGTGATTTTTGCTTTAGGTGGCCACTATATTGCCTATTGTCGGAACGAGCTGAACCAGCTGTGGTACGAGTTTGATGACCAGAGTGTTACTGAGGTGCCTGAGTCCTGCGTTCAAAATGCTGAGGCATATGTGCTCTTTTACAAGTAAGACCATTTACAAACCAAGATTTATTTATAGCTTCTAACCCTAATTCTACTAACATCCCTCATATAAACTTTCAAACATAATCTTTAAAATTATATTGTTACATGAATATATATTGTATAATAAATAACAGTAAATTTTGGTAATATCTCAGTTGCGTTTGTATGCATGTATATGAAATTAAAATAAACAAATAAAAATTATAAATAAATTGATTGATTTAAATAAATAGATACAATTTTTAATTAACATAAGTAAATGAATGATTTACTTAAAAAAATAAATACAACTAACAATGCAGTACTATTATGAGTAGAACAGGAATGAAATAATGTAACCTGATTTGATAGAAACTAAATATTTTGTGGTATTTACAATTTTTTAGTATAATTGGATCTTTATGCTAGAAACTACACAGATGGCTTCTCAATTTTAGGATCGGGTCCCTTGCATGATGATCTTCAAATGTAGGAAAGCGTGGCATCTAAAAGATTAAAAATCCCTTGCCTATGCAACCCGTTAAAATGTAATGGAATAAGGCCTTGCAAAGTGGCTAATGGCTAAATAATCTTAATTTAAAATGGCATTTTTTATTGTTTTTTTTTTTGTTGTTGTTGTTGTAATTTTGCATTATTTATTAAATAGAGTGAGTTTTAAATCTATTAAATAATATGACTTCTCATAATTATGTTTGCCTATTGATTCTTTTTCCAGTATTTCCTGGTTTAGTCATGAACAAACAATGATTTAAGATGCAGCTGTTTTGTAGGTAGAAAAGCTCAAGGTTATGTTGAGCAGGACAAACGGCCTTGAGTCTGAGTGTAAATCTCAGTGCTGTGGTGAAACGTTTGTGTTGACAGTTGCTTCAATGGTGCTGATGTCACTTGTGTGTGTGTGTAACAGGAAGAGTAATGATGAGACTCAGAAGGAGAGGCGGAAGGTGACCAGTCTGCTCAACATGATGGAGCCAAGCCTCCTGCAGTTCTACATCTCCCGCCAGTGGCTGAACAAGTTCAAAACCTTCGCTGAGCCAGGACCCATCTCCAACCATGACTTCCTGTGTCCCCATGGAGGTGAGGACCACTCTTATGAAGATCTAGGCATTTCCCACTTGACCATTATAAAGTATTTTATACACCACAGATAGGACTCCACACCAGATGTAATTGCAGATTCCACCAGCATTACAAAAGTCAAGTGCTGCCACAACCTTTTCACTGATTATGTTTGTTTTTACTCTCTTCCTCTCCTTTTCACTTAAAAAGTGCAGTACGAGGTCAGCGAATAAATGTGAATCTCTTCAGAAAGCATTTTCGTCCCCTTGATCTGATTTGTTTGAACTGAGTCAAATGAATTTGAAGGAAAAGATCTGACAGAGGAACTAAGATATAAGAAGTTCCCTATGAATTATTTATAAATCTTCTTGCATGCTGTTTCATGTTGACTTTCAGGGTACAGTTTTTTTGTCATACGAGTAGGAAAACTAATTATCTGTTGGTTAAAACCTCTTGTTTTTCTTCTTCTCCAACAGGAATTCCACCAAATAAAGCCTCGTTTGTTGACGATCTTGTTATGATGCTTCCACAAAATGTATGGGACCATCTGTATAGCAGGTAAAAATTGTTAACTGCTCTTTTCATAACTTCCAGTGGAAGTTCAGTTTCTTATTAAATGCTAATTGGTGGCTCGTTGTCTAATAGGTATGGAGGAGGCCCTGCTGTCAATCACTTGTATGTCTGCCACACCTGCCAGAATGAGATCGAGAAGCTGGAAAAACGCCGCAAGAATGAGCTGGACATGTTTGTTCGGGTAGGAGCCGCATTGACATCCTAGATTAAGAGGACATGTAGAGAGAAAAATGTCTGCTCTTTTTGGGTTGGTCTAACGCCTCTTAATAGGGCCTTTCACACTGCTTTAGTTCCAGAACTAAATGTACAATACTAAAGTACTGGGATGATTTTGCGTAATCTGTTTCCCAGTACCATTTAAAGGGTTGCATTCGCAACGACAGTGTGTACTAGTAAGTGACGTAAGCCTGTCGACAGTGATGTCATTTGTGCGCGGCGTTCAACATGGAAACAAAGATGAACAATGTTAACAACACGCTGTGATCGGAGCTGTGTTTTTGTTGTGTCTCGTGGGTTTCACAATAATGGACATGGAATGTTGATGTATACGTAAAGCGATTGAAAGAACGGAAAGGAGGACTAAGATTCTCCAATGACAACAGGCAGTGCTACATTTGCTACAAGTGCCTGCACTTCAGCGTCCGTCCATCTATCGCTATTCATCATACTTGCTAAATAAGTTGACACAATGTTTACAGTGTGTTTACATGGCTTTTTAAATCATGGCGGGTGAGGGCGCTTTCAAACGCGTCTGGACAATCAATGTCTACTTACGTCACGGATAGTACCGGTTGTGTTTGTTAGACCCTGCTCTGGAGTAGGAGCTAATTTGGTTCTCGAAAAAGGCAGTCTGGTATTAAAATCGCACCCAGTTCCGGAGGTGCGAGAATGCAAAGAAGTGGGTGTTTGTGGTTTTGGTTTTGGTTCTTTTAATTTGGTTAGGTTGGTATGGTATGAAAGGCCCTGTTGTGTGCACAGATCTCACACCCACCACCAACACCCTCTCAGACTGAGAACAGAAGTGTGACCCCTGCCCCTCCCCCCAAAATTGTGCTCATTATTAATTCATGAGAACAAAAGAGCTTGATTTCAGCCAGAGATGCTTTGCTTAGTTTAAGTTAAGGCCAAATAAAGGAGGCCAAATGACTGATAATATAGACTTTCATGTAGTTATGTTCCTATATTCAAATTTTCTCCGATACCAGCTGATAACCAGACATTTAGGGCTGCAAGTAATGATTAATGTCACCATTGATTCATTTGTAATTATTAATTAAACAGTATTCTGATGTTTTGGGCAGCTTGGGTCTTACACCTTTCCCATAGCAGTTGACAATGTAGCCTCTACTATTTTTCATATTTGTTTTCTTCATAGAAATGCATTATTCCTTACTTTAAAGAGCCGTGACTGGCGAATGTTTTCACTTCACAGTGCACAGATACAATTAATCAACAACAAAATTTGTTGTCTACTATTTGCATTCTAGATTATTAGTGATTTGTTGTTGTAGCCCTGAAGCTGATAATAATTTTCTTGTAATGGTTAATAATGTCTGATATCAACAGTATGTTTTATCAACAGTACCAATTATTTCCATTTTCCATTTCAACAAGTACATCATTCTGTTACTCACTGAATTTTTTCTAGGGCACCTTTTAAATTTAGATCACCTTTGCTATCACCTTTTAAAGTACATTTTTAAAATAACGAATAATTTAACCACCCTGTTAAAGGCCAGATTTTGTAAACAGGGCAAATAGCGATGGAGCACAATACCATAAAAGCGTGGATAGGAAGGGAAAATTCTGTGGGTAATTTACTGACAAGGTGCACATTAAAGAACACAGACGCAACATCTCATTTCCATAATGACCAGCGCAGTCTACCAAGAGCAGTGCAAGTTACTGCCTGCTTTAAAGTGCCCCTATTATGGCATTTTTACGGTTCCTAATAGTATTACATGCATGCAAGGTCAAAAATGGTTTCGTTTTCTCAAAATATGCATTTAATATCACCTCATTTTCCAGCGATTCTCAAACGATTCGTTTGAAGCAGTTCAATGATTGAGTCTCTCTAAACCCCTCCTTTCTGTAAGCCTGCTCTGCTCTGATTGGTCAGATGGCCCAGTCTGTTGTGATTGGTCTACCGGCAGCATTATAGAAAGCAGTAACTTGTGTAAGCCATAGACAGCAATGTAGCTCACTAGGATTTGGAACAGAGCTTCTGTCTCAGGCCCCATTTACACTAGTGCGTTTTCGTTTTAAAACGGCATTTTAGAATGAAAACGATCCTCGTCTACACTGCCGTTTCCGCTGCGTTTCAGAAACGATCTGCGTTTACACTACACATCAATATGAATAGGTAGATTCCCTATTATTTAGAACGTGGACGCGTCTACATGCTTGGAGCGATCGAATGGGGAATCTACCTGTACATCTCTGGTACAAGCACATGATGTTATTGTTTACACGGTCGTCAAGGATATGCAGAGCGAATGTGGGCAGCCACGCCTTCGTTTTCAAAAGTCTCCGTTTTGGTCCGTTTACACTGAAACGCAAACCCGGAGTTTTCAAACTAAAACGGGGTCTGCAAGTGTTTTCAGAAGTCTAGTGTAAACGACAGGCATAACCGTAGCAAAAGTTATGCGTTTTAAAACGAAAACACACTAGTGCACACGGGGCCTCAGTTTATGGTGTTATTGTTTGGCTGCAGTGAATAGGATGATATTTTATAAAGAAACACTCAAGTAATGGTATCTCTCTCTTCATGTTTTTTTATCTTTCCCCATCTTTTCTGTCCTTCATGTAGCTCAATAAGGCGTTTCAGGAGGAGGAGTCTCCTGTGGTGATATACTGTATCACCATGCAGTGGTTCCGGGAATGGGAAGCCTTTGTCAAAGGCAAGGACATTGGTAAGTCTCATCCTTGCTGCTGACACTTCTAAAGTATCTGAAAGTTTGAAACTGAATATTAGCATTATGTTTTGCAGTTATTGATGACTAAGGAGTTCTTGAAGAATTTCATTATAGATTTTGTTTGCTTTTCTCTTTTGTTTTGGGTATTTGGTGTGTTTCTGATGATGGTCTTGTATCTTTCAGACCCACCAGGACCAATTGATAACTCCAAGATTGCAGTAAATAAAAATGGACACATCACATTAAAACCAGGTAATGTTTACCATCAGGATTTTTTTTTTTTTTTTTTACATTTGTCATTTCTTTTAAAGTCACCGTAAAATTCATAACCCCTTTTGCTAAACCGAATAACCAATTCTGTCATCATGTTGTTCTAAACCTCTATGATTTTCTTTCTTCAATGAAACATACCATAACATAACATAATAGAACCTGAAAGTTCCTCACAATATTTTTAAGGTTGAATAACATCAGGTTAAGTCATTTTTGAGTGAACTGTCCTTTTAGTAAAGTAAATCAGGCCAATATTAGCTTTACATTTCAAACAAAAGCTGCACAGTAATGGTTAAAATGATTGATTAATTGTGATTATTAATCACAGTTGTTTTATTTGGGAAACGTCTTTTTACATTTAATCAGATTCATTGTACTTTCACATAAGCATAAATCAATACGCACTTACACAGGGTTTATTTTATGTCATCTAGTTTACTGATTTATTATATCCATCACGAATGTTAAAGCAACTGTTTATAGTTTTGTATATTGTTCGAAAGAACCAAAAGCCATTCGTCTTATTAGATGTCAGTGTTCTATCAGAATGATTTTAAAGCTGATATTTCAAGGGAAAAACAGTTGCTTTAACATACTCTATAACAAAACCTCGAAAAGCTTCTCAAAAACTAAAACCATAAAACTCATATCGGTCCAAGTGTAATTGGGATTTCAACCTCTTGATATCTAAATCCTCGTGAAGACAAAGAAATAACCAAGAATAAACCAGCGTGCCAATATCTCTGTTGATTATGCTTAGTTAATAGAAGCAGAAATTGTGATGAATTAAAATCAGATTAATTGTTCAGCCCTGCATTTAGTAGTGTACCTGCTTGTTTCAAGTACCTTTCATTAACACATTTGCTCAAAAAACATGTGTTTTGCTTCTTTTCTGCTTTAACAGGTGCCGATTCAGGTCAGATATCTGAAGAGACCTGGAACTTCCTCCATTCCATTCACGGAGGAGGGCCGGTGGTGACCGTGCGGCCCAGTGTCAGCCATCAGGAGGCCGAAACTTCCCAGGCAGAGGAGAAGATCGAAGTGGAGACGCGCTCGGTGTAGTTGTGCTGCGATGCTGCTGGACCGCAAGGGGACCGAGAAACACTTATTATTTTGCACTTCACTCTTGCTTTCAAGCATTCGAGCAAAGGACCTCACAGCTTCACCTCAGCATACACACTTCTCCCACACTCTCTATACCCTTTATGACTGTTTTTTATAGCAGATGGATGGATTAAACGTCCTCCAGTGTGCTTTATATTTGTATATATATCGTGCATATCCATTTCCTCTCAACACTAGAAGCCAATTAGACTTAAGGCACAGTTTCAGTCCATTAATGCATTTGATTTCTATGTGCAGCTGCGTTCATGATTTTGCTTCGCCCAAACCAAATAGCCCATGATTCGTGTACACCGAAAATTAATTCCACTGCATCTGTAGATATTTTTTGATTAAGAAAATGAAAGAATATGTTGTCTTAGTGGATGAAAACTTCATGTTTTGGGTATGAAGGGATACTAAATGCTACGTAGTCTCAGGAAAGAACAATATTGTTTTGCACTGTACTGTAGATTCAAAAGCGTGCATGCTTCAGCTCTGATGTTCGATATGTATTTGAATGTACTAGTACTTAAAGAACACACGTTCCTGCACTA
Organism: Cyprinus carpio; assembly: GCF_018340385.1. Lineage (NCBI taxonomy): Eukaryota > Metazoa > Chordata > Actinopteri > Cypriniformes > Cyprinidae > Cyprinus > Cyprinus carpio. Next base: position 7,613,054 of record NC_056598.1, read on the forward strand.
AATGTTATTTATTCCAGAGGGGTATGATTATTCTGGCATTCATGGACATTTTCTTTGTTTGGAAATGATTAGACGAGCTAAATCTAAGCAGAATGCACGCTAATATGAATGATGTGGCACATTATGCTGGCAAGAAAATCAATTCCTCATTTTTATTTGTGTTGCATGGAGATGCAAACAATAAGGTGCACATTTGAACACATCGAAGGCTGTCTTGTTTAAAAATGCTATGTGAAAGAAAAAAATCAGATCAATTAAATCCTGCTGCCTCATCTGTGTACATTCAAGGCATTATTTAATGTATAGAAGGATGTGATGTCGTTTTTCAATATTAATGGTCCGCAGAGATGAAAGCTGTATTTGAGTGGCTACTATTAAATCAGAAACGTATGCTGTCGATATCTGTCATCATTCCTATGTTCTGAAATTTAAGAAATTAATATTTGTTAAATTGCTCTGTGAATGGATACATTTTACAAAAACACGTCCAGGTAGTATTTCACCCCAAAATCAACTAAAAATAATACATAATCAATTTGAAAATAGAAGAGGAAGCTTGTTTAGGGCATTTTGAGAGGAAAATGAAGCTCATTTCCACCCTGGTTCTCATCACCGTAAAGTGTTCAGACTTATTTGTTGTAGTTATTTCAGTTAACCTTATGATCTTCTTTGCTGCAAAAACAGGAAAAATCATTGTGCAAGGGACTCCCATCCATTTTAAAAGCCATTTATATAATTATTTTGTATAAAAAAGTTATGTTCTGAAAATATTAGTTTCAATGGTTACATTTATTCTCTTCATTATAGTACTGTATTGTTAGACGTTATTTATTTACTTTTATATTTTATTATATTTTAGCACTCCCTGGGGGACCCCGGACCCCAATTTGAAAACCCCTTTGTAGAAAACCCTTGAAAATACAGTAACAGTGATGACACTGTCTTAGAAGTCGAGCCATTCTTTTGATTGTTAACTTAATTCACTGACCTCAGCCTGACATAAAATTTAAGTACTTGACTGAGCCCTAAATAGCACTGGTGCAGTCTAGCCATTATTTGCACTCATAGACAGATCAATAGCACATAATAGTGCATTCTTCAGTACAATATGCTGCTCGTCATCAGGCTGAAATGCTCGGTCAGATCAGCGCTGACAGCAGAGCTCTTGAGAGCCGGTCATTATGAAAGCAGCGCGCGTGTGGGCCGCGGCTGCTGTCCTGTACAGTATCGCAGTGAGCGGGATTGTGGGATTCACATTCACAGCAGCACCGAGAGAGAAAAAAAACATGGCGGCTGCCGAATGTGCAGCAAACGATTTGCGGAAGTGAGGTAAGTGTAATTCTGTAGCTTCATAAACCCTTTTACATTGAATTATCCGTCACTCAAGTCCAATTCCCCGACTTTATCTCGAAGTTAAAGCAGACTCTGCTTTAGGAACCGCTCCGATTGTAGCGGTTCGAGCGGATTTTATGGGCAAAGTTGTTGCGGCTGATCAGTAGTGTATGTTCACGCTGCCCCCGCTCCTCTGCACTGTTCCACGCTAGCCTGTTAGCTTCCACATTTAGGCCCTTTATCTTCAAAAGTCATTCACTCACTTACTCTGCAGTTTACGTTTATTTGACACCGGGAAACAGCATGTTTTCCCCGTTCGTTAACAAGTGTTATGAATGAGCGTTAAAAAGGGTGCGCCAAATTCGTTAGCATTAGCATGCTAAAGTAAGTCTGTATCATATTCATTAGCGCTCTTAGCCAAAATGCTAATTTGTGGGTAAGTTGTGGAAAAAAGAAATCGAATTGTCTGTTTCTCGTTGTTGCGTGGAGATGTACACAATGAATATCTTGTGTTATTTGTAGCGCGAAATGAGTGGAATTGCGCATCCTGTCAATGCAGTAGTTAGCAGGTGAGCTAATAAAACCCTGCGGACACATTTGTTTTGTTCAGTTAAACGGTTAGTTGTGTCTTAAAAGTACATTTTTTAATAAGAGATTGTATGAGGTGCGTGAAGCAGACGTGTTGCATTAGAGACTAATTCAGAAGTTGAGCTCCGCTCGGAAGTCACGGAGGTGGAGAAACTTGCACCGGGGTCTTTGGGAGGCAGCGGGGCTGCACATCATGCCGAGCCGCGGATGCGGTGTTGCCGGAGAGGCCCGTTAAATGCGGTTGAAGGAGAAAATGTTTCTTCTCACGCCTGTTCTAGATAAATGACGGTGAGTTAATAATCTGCAGCAGTGCTTAAAACACTCTGTTAGTGTGTCAGGTTTATTAGCGGAAACCCGTTTCTGAGGAAAACATCACATGGCTTTAAATGAGGGTTTATCATTTTTCAATCACGGAGCCAAACTGGGTTCTCTGAAACCACTGCGACGAGCGATTTAGAAAACGTGCTGAGCTGCACAGACTGCGAGTGTTTCCCTCCGCGTTGTCATTTGGACTGGGCTGAGTGTTTGGTGCTGATAATTCACTGGTGAGCACGTGTCAATTTAAAGTTCTTCGCCACGCGCGCGAGCTGTACGATTATTCAGGAAGTTTTAAATTCTTAACGCGTGCGGCGCAAGGCGCGAGCAGCAGAATGACAACGTCATATTTCAAGTCCATAAAAGCAGTCCGAGTGAGTTTGAGGGCAGTGTCGGTTATCTCTCCATTCTGGGATGAGCTTCTATTAGCACCTGCCAGCGGCTGAGGTAGTAACGTTAGTGTCTGTTCTTGTTTAGACAAAAATGTGTCGATTATAATATGTCCATTGTTTATTTGATCAATTGGATGAAAACCGCCAAATACAGTACAAATAAATACAAATAAAGAAAAACAAAAGCAGAGACTTTAACTCGTACTAGGTAGGAGGAACGCACATTCACTTATGTTTACATTTATACTCCATTACAGAGTAGACCGTCAATGCTCTCAAAAGTTACTTGTGTTAAATGTATTTGTAATGTAATGGAATTTTATCATTATGCTTAATATCTAACAAGAAATAGTTTAGAAAAAAATTAAATTGTGTTAACAATACAACCATAAATGTAAGTGCTGAGGAAAATGTTTCAGATGCATTAAACACATACACGTTTGCCAGAGCGCCTGACAGGGCAAGCTACTTTAAACTAAATGCTTTTATTGAAGCACTTAATATGACACACTCTGATGTTTAGGACAACTTAGGTTGTGCACGTTTCCCGCAACAAGTCACTCTGTTCTTAGTTTTTTTTTCCCAGATGCTTTCAGTGCTGTGGAGTGACTTGATTGGCAGATGATATCTTTGCATAGTGCACACTGATTAATAAACATCCCTAAAAATTGCATATTTGACTTATTTGTAAATTGAATTGCAGTGTGTTTCCAAATAAAGTTTATTGTACAGTTCCTCCTGTTTGAGGCATCATACATCAGTATCTAATGTCCATCTGAAGACTTATAATGATATTAAATCAATAGTTGGTTCAAAAATAAAAATCTTATTATTTAGACATTTAAGTTGTCATTCACTAAAGACCTTAGCTTAAATCTTATTTACCTTCATATTCACATTCAAAAATGGTGTATTTATTGCGATACTGTAAGCAAGGCGATATATTGGGATATTTCTTATTTTAGGAATAGGATATACTTTTAGGAAAGCTGTCATTAAGGGATGTTTTTTGTTTTTGGAGTAGTATGTTTTTGTGAAATTTGTTGTTATCAATTCGCTTTTTGTGTAGTGTGAGTAAAGGGGGGAAAATTAAAGTGCTTGCAGGATTCTTTAGTTAAAAGGGGTCATATGATACGATTTCAGTTTTTCCTTTCTCTTTGGAGTGTTACAAGCTCTTGGTGCATAAAGAAGATCTGCAAAGTTGCAAAGACTAAAGTCTCAAATCCAAAGAGATGTTCTTTGTAAGACTTGTCCATGCCCTCCGAAAACGGCTCGTTTAAACACGCCCCCACATATCTACATCACGATGTGGGAAGATTTGCATAACACAGCGCAGATGTTCACGCAAAGAAATAAGGCGTAACTTTTATTCTCGCTGTTGCCGCCGGCGCCATTTTGTAGAGATGCTGTGTTTGGTTGTGAAAGAAAAGCTACTTAGTTTTGCCTTCCAAAAGAGGACACGTCTAGAAATCAGTGGTTAAAGGGTTAGTTCACCCAAAAATGTCATTAATAACTTACCCCCATGTCGTTCCATACCCGTAAAAGATCAGTTCGTCTTCGGAACACAAGGATGCACTGTTTCTACGTGTATTTAGCTTTGATTTGAAATAAAACAGCGCATCCTTTTGGCACGGAGGACACAGAAGAGCATACGCAGCATACGGTGATATGGAGAGACACAGAGGAGAATGTTGACAAAGGAATTGTTGAATAAGGTCATTATTTTTGTTTCTTCACTTACAAAAAGTGTTCCCGTCGCTTCATATAACCCAGATTACACGTCTGATGGCAGATGGAGTATTCTGACGACAACTTTCATACCTTTTCTGGACCTTGACACTGTTATTTATTTGGCAGTCTATGGGACAGTCTCAAGCCTCCAGGTTTTCATCCAAAATATCTTAAATTGTGTTCCGAAGACGAACGGCACTTTTATGGGTTTGGAACGACATGGGGGTAAGTCCAGGGCTCCAAACTGCGACTAAAACAGTCGCATTTGCGACCATAAATATTAATTTGCGAGTGATGTTTTTTTCCTGAAGGTCGCCACTGGCGACTACCCGCCGAAAGCGCCTCAGGATTTAACTGCTAAAAAAGTTTTCTCAGGCGGATGATTTGCTTCATTCTAGCAGCGCCCCGTCTGTGATAAACGAACTCGGGCCGAAGGTTAATACACACAACTACACCGAGTGTGGACCTGCCGCGTGTACAACCGCTTCAGAGCGAGATCCGGCCCATAGAGAAAAAGCCGTCTGTCAGCCAGAAGTGTTTTGTAGAGTCGGCGCGGCTCTGGCCCATTATCTTCTCACCGATGCCGAGACTGAACCGACAGAGACGCATTTCAGCCAGAATCAGGCCCGAGTGTATTGCTATCTGGGTATATATTTACATGTTATAACTTAAACATTTGAATCTAATGCCTTTTTTCCTAATTGTTTTGCGATCAAATCTTTTGTTATGTTCACGTATTAAACTGAGACGATGCGCATCAAGGTTTTAGTGGAAAGAGAGTTTTCAGACAGTCCCCGTCTCCTGCCGCACATCAGTGCTGCCGCAACACACAGTCTGATAAACGCAGCTCCGCTGTGCAGCGAGAGATTAATGACGGATACGTAAGAAGGGAAAGTGCAGAACACACAGCGTCTATTTTGTGCACAACTTGAACAAACTAGAACAGGTAAAGCTGTCAGCTGTGTGAATATTGGCAATATCGTTAACAATTCTCGTTTATTAATAATTACTAATATGGCTTCTTCTAAACAAGATCTTGGTGTGTGTTCTTTTAATGCTGAACTTCATTATTTGAAGTGCAACTGCCGTCCAGTAATCGCAAAAAGCTCGATGCTTTGTAACTTTTTTATATAAAAAGTACTAGCTTTAAAATTATTCCGAATTCATAACGAAATTCAAACAATAGGCTACAGTTTTGGCGCTCTTAATGCGGCAGGCACGGTCGCTTTAGCGCCCTCAGTTTCAAGGGCAACTGAACCCATTTAATCTTTCTCTTTACTAATATAGTACATAGTGAACATGAATTAACATCAAAAGGTAGGCTATTTTATAAGAGAGCCTACAGTACAACTTACTGAAATGTCTCGTGTAGGAGGAGCCCAAGCTACCACTCAGTGGCCAAGTGATGCTTATGCTCCATGATACTGGTACAGACCCTGTGTAATGAACAATTCTTTTGACTGTATATTTCAAGCTGGGAAAAGACATTTAGTTCCCACTTTAAGTGAACCTTAGTTCTCAGGTCATCTACAAGATGGATTAAAATGCTGATAAAATCAAGAAAAGATGAGACATAAACACATGACAGTATGATTGAAATGTTGAAATGTAAATAAATAAATAATAATAATCGTAAAATAAATAAAACACGTTTATTCGAGGCACCTAAAAAAAATTTTTGGCTCCTAAGTTTTTTTCTATAGGAGCCAATGGCTCCTTACTCGATTTTTTTTGTTTGGAGCCCTTTTTATGGGTTTGGAACGACATGTTTTCATTTTTGGGTGAACTAACCCTTTAAGTTGTATTTACAAAACTGTTCAGGAACAGTTCAAACCAAATATTCAGATGTGTATAGTGCATTTTACGGAGGACGAGGACTGTTTCCTGTGAGAGTAGCCTTCAATGCTGGTGTTTGTTTCTATAAAGTGGGGCAGTTACAACTTTGCAAGGACAGTCTGGAGTTTCTTACTCACAGCCTGTAAGTATGAAGTAGGTTTAAATATTTAAAGATTTTGCCACTGATAGAGTAGCATTTGTTGTTTGTCGTTTCTCCAATCACAAATGCAGACATGGTTTTATGTTTACGCGGTGTGATACGCAATGCATAAAAGACAGTATAAGTCATTATAATCAGTAATGATGTCCCCACTGGATGCAACAAATGCCTCATTTGTAATGGGTTTTATTGGTTTTGTCTTGTCACGCTGGGACATGGCATCACAGAATGGTAAGGCAGCGTTCCCAATTCTAGTTCTTTTATAACCTACGACATTTGTTCTATTCGACCATAAGTGCCCTGCGAAGTGGACATCACCGGATATTCCACCATGATTCCGGTTCGAAACGAGTGTAATCTTTTTTTTAAGATTTTGAGTTTTTATAGGTATTGTCGTGTTTAACTTAACTTTTAAAAAACAATTTTTTTTATAAAAGTTTGCTAAGGCCCCTTGCTTGAGAAGCACTGTTTTGATAAAGTTGATAGTGAATTTTCTGATTTTTATGCAATGAAATGATTTGAACATGCTGTTACATCACCCACTATAGTCTGTTATTTAAGGTTTACTCCTTTATACCAGGAAAGCAACCTAAACTTCACTTACTCATATCTGAGTTCTCAGATAACCTCATTATGCACAAATGACTCATGTCAGAAGGGTTGTAGCGTATGTGATGACATTAGTGGTGACTCCTCCATTTTAACATTTAGGTGACTCCTACAAACCCACAAATCCACGGAAAAAAAAAAAAAAAAAAAAAAAAAAAAAAATAATATATATAATCGAAAAAAAAAAATATATATATATATATAAGTTTATAAATTGGTTTGTGAAATAAGTATTTTATCCCCAAGCAAAACATGACTTAGTACTTGGTGCAGAAACCCTTAATGGCAAGCACAGAGGTAAGACGTTTTTTGTAGTTGGTCTCCAGGTTTGCACACATCTCAGAAGGGATTTTGGTCCACTCTTTACAGATTCTCTCTAAATCCTTAAGGTTTCTTGGCTGTCGTTTGGCAACTCATAGTTTCAGCTCCTTCCACAGATTCTTTTATAGGATTGAGGTCTGGAGACTAGCTAGGCCACTCCATGACCTTAATGTGCTTCTTCTTGAGCCACTCCTTTGTCGCCTTGGCTGTATGTTTTGGGTCATTGTAATCCTTGAAAACTTATCCATGACCCATCTTCAGTGTTCTGGCTGAGGGAAGGAGGTTCTTGTCCAAGATTTTACAGTACATGGCTCCATCCTCAATTCGGTGAAGTCGTCCTGATCTTCCCTGCACTGTGAGGATAATTACAGTTTAGGCTATTAGCTTACTCCTCATTGAAAATGTTTTTAAAAAGTTTTTTTTTTTTTTTAACAGGTCTATTAATTTATACAATGAATTATATTTTTTTTTTTTTTTTTATTTTCTATTAATTTAACTAAATGAAAATTTGATGAAAAAATGAAAAAATGATTAACACTAAATGAAAATTAAGAGCAGCTTTATTTCGTGCACAGATTTTCAAAAACAACCTGTTTAACGTGAAATACGTTTCTTCTCATGTTTTTCACTATACGGAACACGAGAAATATTAAGGGAATAATTTAAGACAGTTATATACCATTATCAGCATATGTAGTTTTGTCTCTCGTTTTCTCAGAGAATATGCACCGTTAATTAGGGTTGGGTATCGAAAACCGGTTCCATTTTAGAACCAGTTCCATATTTCCAAGAAACAGGTATTCGATAAGAAGTGTGCATTTCGATTCCGCTTAAGGAGTCCTGCGTTCACATTTTAATTTAATTTAAAACGAATTAATTGTAGGAATGGCAAGAACTTGTGCCTTGTTTACGTGCGGCGCACATGAAGCGCAAGCGCGTGCACAGAGAACAGCAGTCGCGGTGTGGGTTCCCGGTTTGTGTCCGTTCTCTGACCGTTCTGTGTATTTCCATTGTAGAAAAGGTTGTTGTGGGCCAAAACTGACTTCTTTCATATTTATCGACCAGTATGCAGAAAACTATGTAAGTATATCATAATAAACACAGGCGTTTTTGTCTTCAGTGAACATAAACAGATGAGAAAGAAAACGCATGTGCAGTATTTTTAGCGCTGCGTGTGATCGGTGTTAAAGAGATAGCAGCCTATAAATGCACTGCCTGTCATTAATGTTAGTCAAAGAACAAAAGAAAATCATTCACTGATCTTGACTAAATATATTTAATAACTTGAAGTAATTTATATTTTATTTATGAAAAGAAAACTATGCAATGGTTTTTAAATTTTAATTAGTTTCTGTACCTGAAATTTGGTTCAGTTGTATTTATTTATGCTTTTAATTGATTTGTTTGTTCCTATTTTATTATGGTTTACTTGTCTATAACACTTTAATATTTTAAATTTATATTAATCTAGTTTATTTTGCTGTGGTATTTAAAAAAAAAAAGCATAGGCAAAATTCCTCTTGGAGTGTTCTGTAGGCTGCTGATTTTTGCTCCTGTTATTCTGCTGCAACAGAATGCTTTGTAAAAAGAAACAGAATAAATGTTTGACATCAAAATGTTTGACTTAATTTTTTATATTGGATTTTTATCTTACTGAAATAGAAACTAGGAATCGATAAGAATCGGAATCGATAAGCAGAATCAAAATTGATAAAATACAAACGATACCTATCCCTACCATTAATGCAGCGTTAGAAAGATCCATCAGTTTTTTTTTACTTTTACTTCTTCTATAGTGAATTGACTGACGTTCATTGGTGTAACTCTTGCGCACAGTTGACGCGTTGCTTGACCCCTTCCCATAATATAATTTGTTTATAGGCCACATTTTAGGCACTTCTTTCTTTCTTTCTTTCTTTCTTTCTTTCTTTCTTTCTTTCTTTCTTTTTTTTTTTTGGTTTTTAATGTTTATTTTTCAATGTTAATGAAAGTGACACCAAAAAACAGGAACATCAATAGGAAATCCTTGGGGGTTGTGCCGGAGCTAAGCAAGTTTCTCATGGGGCTATAGCTCCGTCAAGCTCCCCCCGAGCGCCGGCCAAGGGACAAATCTGTCTTCTGTCCCAATAGTCTTTCACGCTGGCCCCGGGCCATCGGGCAGTCCTTATTGTTGAGCCCTGAGTGGGCAAATTTACAAAATCAGCAGGGGATCAAATAAATATTTTCCCCACTGTAGTAGTTAAACTGACTTGGGTAGTAATGGAAAATTATGTTTTCTAACCATTTTGGTGCTTTTAGTATTTAGGCCTGACAACACCCTTTCTGTCTGTTTTCTGTCTCGTTTTTTATATGCATGGTCAAATCACATTAGACACTCACCAGGAGGCTTCAGTGGAGTGTGAATAAGGGATGCGTGTAAGACTGTCCTCAGGTGCCTCTCATTTCTCAAGCAAAACTAATGTCAGGGGTGCGAAATCTTATTCAAAGCCTCTCATCACATTAATGGTACATGGCAGTGATTGTGCAGACTGAGAATGTGGTGTGGGTCCTTTAGTGTCCTTTTTTAAATGTGAATGATCGTTATGGTTTCCCGGCTTCAATGTTAATGAAAGTGACACCAAAAACAGGAACATCATATAGGAAAAGGAATCCTTGGGGGTTGTGCCGGAGCTAAGCAGTTTCTGATGGGGCTATAGCTCCGTCAAGCTCCCCCCGGAAAGCACCGGCCAAGGGACTCAATCTGTCTTCTGTCCCAATAGTCTTTCAACTGCCTGGCCCCGGGCCATCGTGCAGTCCTTATTGTTGAGCCCTGAGTGGGGGCAAATTTACAAAATCAGCAGGGGATCAAATAAATATTTTCCCCACTGGTAGTAAGTTAAACTGACTTGGGTAGTAAATGGGAAAATTATGTTTTCTAACCATTTTGGTGCTTTTAGGATTTAGGCCTGGACAACACCCTTTCTGTCTGTTTTCTGTCTCGTTTTTTATATGCATGGTCAAATCACATTAGACACTCACCAGGGAGGCTTCAGTGGAGTGTGAATAAGGGATGCGTGGAAGACTGTCCTCAGGTGCCTCTCATTTCTCAAGCAAAACTAATGTCAGGGGTGCGAAATCTTATTCAAAGCCTCTCATCACATTAATGGTACATGGCAGTGATTGTGCAGACTGAAGAATGTGGTGTGGTCTTTAGTGTCCTTTTTAATGTGAATGATCTAGAGTTATGGTTTCATAAATTTTTTTTTTTTTTTTTTTTTTTTTTTCTTTCCCTTCAAGGACAGGCTGTTTGGAAATGTTCTTGCTGTAATAAAACCTACAATTTTCTATTTTTTTTTCCGACTGCATAGGCTATGTCCTAGATGTATCCTCTTGCACGGCCTTAGCAGAAATGGAGGCATTGAGAAATTTGATATGGTGTAATCTAATTTGTCACACTTCAAGCTTCTGTTTGACGTTAGTACCACACTAATTGTTGAGTAATGCAGACGACAGTACCAGCCCAGTGCTCTCTTCAGTCTCCTCTGAAGCTCCCCCAGATGAAATGTGGTGTGTTTTTGCTGCTGCCTTGCAGATTTGTCACATTTCACTGTTCTCATATCAATATATCATATTCTGTAAGCACTGGTCTTTGGACTGACTGCTTCATTTGTCATGCCCCGGGTCCAAAATTAGCTTTTTGCACACATGCCGATGGCTGATGAATTGAGAAAATGTACCATTAAATGTTATTTCAAGTTTTGTATTGTTCTTTTTCTCTTTCTTTCTTTCATTCTTTCTTTCTTTCAGTTAATAATGGGGCTTTTAAAACATTTAAATAAATACTTCACCCAAACCCGTAAGAGTTTTGTTAATCTTTGAAACCCAAATGAAGATATTTTTAATGAAACTGTAGAAATTTCTGTCCCTCAAATGAAAGTCCATTTCACAGAAATTTGATGTTGAAAAGTCATGAAGACATTGTGAAAGTAATCCATATGAATTGAGTGGTTTAATCTAAGTAATGTTTAGGGATGTAACGATTAACCACGATCCGGTTGAAAATCGATTCAAATTTGTGACAATTCAAATTAATGCTAAACAAATCGTGATTCAATTAGGGGTAGGAGTTTATATGAATGTATGTCTGATGGGAACGTATTGTCTTTAGAAGAGTTTAGATGGTATTTTTTTCTTTTCATCTTGCCTCTTTATAATGCATATTAAAGTTCATAAGTGCAGCACTGCTTTGTTTACAGCGGAAACCAAGGAAACTCTTAAGTGCCACCTGCTGGCAGAGAGTGAATCTGCGTCTCGTTCAGCTCATCTGCTGTGTCCGTTTCATGCAGATATTTTTTATGTATAGTTTCACAAAACTGAAGTCAAATCATTCTGTTTTTACTGCCAATTTTGAAATTATACAATCTAATTTAGATTAAAAACTGCTCATGTTGCATGTATGCAGCATCTTTGTTTGATCATGATTAAAATGCAGTGGTTGCCTGCCTCTAATTTTAAATGGAAAGAGCACAGACAAAGCCTTATTTTGTTTATATGAAGATATTTATTTTGTTTGTGTTATTTATTTATTTGATTTGGGGTTTGTTTTAAATTTTTAGTTTTTTTTTTTTGTTTTTTTTTTTTTTTTTTATTTTTTTTTTGGTTTGTTTTTTGTTTTAAGTTTAGTTTTGTTAATATATATATATATATATATATATATATATATATATATATATATATATATAATAATAATAATAATAATATTAATTATATTATTATTATAATATTGGTTATGTGATGATTGATATGGTAAACAGAATCAATATGGTAAACAGAAGCTTAAACATGCTTTCTTGATCCTCAATAGGTCTGTTTTTGTGTCACACAAACACTTTAAACTTAGTTTACCATATTTGATCTGTATGATTTGTTCATTGTTTGAATGTGAATAAAAGCCTAAATTAAATCTTTAAATCTGTTAGATTTAATATTTAGAATTAATACAAAATATTTAGTCATTTATTTATTTTACTTAAAGAATATTTGTGACAAACATTGCAGGTCATTGCATCACAGATAGCAGCATGCAAAAGAAGCTAGTCATGTCTGTCTATGAAATGGCTTTCACAAAAATGTGGAGACTTCTCATATTATATTTTTTTGGTGGTTTGGAATATTGCCAGGAATATTCTGCATATGTTTTATTTTATTGAGTTCGAGAAAAAGAAAAGGAAAAAAAACCATGAAATTTTCATTGAAAATTTTCCTCTGAGGAAAGCATTTCTGTTTTTGTTAGTTTACTATTTGATTTGAATCAGATAAACATAACATAATCAGAACACATAATTTTTTGCATTCTGCTCCGTCGTGCACAGTTGAGTGGTCAAACCTTTCAGAATGTACTCTGTTGGCCATGAGTGTGTTGTATGGCCATGTTTGGCGCTTGGACCTATTTTCTAAGCATTAAAAATCACTCACACAACTCTGCATGGACATGTATGTGCTAAAATCACTGGACAGTTCTGATAAAAATTGGAACATAGATGTATACTTTGACTTGAAGACACACAATATACTTTGTCTTTACATCAGCAACATTTAGATTGTTATAATTCAGTTAACATCATGTGAATTTGCAGTCCCTACAGTTACCAGCCAACTTGCATTTTTGGTGCTTAATAATTTTTACTTTTGGACTTCATTAGAGACACCCACGATCGGTCTTTTAGGACTGAATGTTTGTGTTGTATTGGCCGTTGTTGAAAAGCACTTTATAGCTCAGATAAGAAGCAGCTTAAATACAGACCATCCCCCGTCACATCTGCGGCTCAATGCACCAGGGAAAGCCTAGTGAGCACGTGTGATGAGTAGATTGATAGCTTGTGGGAAACTCTCAGATAACCTCTGAATATCAAACGCATTTATAGAATATTTGATAACAGTAGATCATAGCTTGCCCGTAGGTTGTTATTCCTCCAGTGGTGTATGTTTGACTTTGTTTTACCAAACCCAAAGACCAAGAGAGAAGAACTTGCGATAAGGATTTTCCACCGTAATTGTGCACATTAAAGATCTATTGTGAGAATCTTGTTAGTGATGTTTGCCCATGCGTCATCGCTATTGCATATACCCCTTAGTAATAAATTAGAGATCATAATTGCGCAGATTTCTAAGGAGGGTTGTTCTGTGAGGCTTTTCAAGTGAGCAAAAAATCTTTAGCGGGCTCTTCTGTCTTGAACCAGTAAATAATTGCATAGCAGTGCCTTGGCATTGTGGTTACAGCTTTTACACAGGCAGACATCACTCAGGTTTTCTCCAGAAATCTAGTTGATATTTTTTCACTAGCATAAAAAGCTGTAAATAAATACGTCCCTTTCCTTTTGCTCTGGAACTACTGCTTAGAAACACTCCAGATATTCTATGAATGCGCTCTCATTCTTGACACACAAGTTATTCTCTTCCAGCTCCGTCTCAATCTTCTGTGAAGGAACATCCAGCAAACAGATTAGCTCACTTCAGCTAAAATGCTTCTTTCACCTCATTTTTCCATATTTGGCTCTTTGGTCCATCATGTGTTTATCTATTTTTATCTATTTATTTAAATGTGTTTATGGATTTATAGCTGTCTGATTTATAGCTGTTTTTCAATTTTTTTTTCTTATTGTTAATTTTTTTTTTATTATTATAAGCTGTAGGAATAGGAAATTCTCAAACCCATTTAACTTTGAATCTGAATATGTAATTATTCTCTCGTCATGTCCCTCAGGTGCCCACATTCTGCTGCTGAGGAGAGAGCACCACGATGAGGAGACAGTAGGCACCACCATAGTATGGCCGCATCCCGCTCTTCGCGCGTCACAAGATCATCAGTGGGGATAAATGGATTGGATGAGAACTTTTGTGGTCGAACCCTCAGGAACCGCAGCATCGCCCAGCCGGAAGAGACCTCTCCGCCTCCTGTGCCCAGAGCCCGCTCGCCCAAGAAGAAGCAGGACTGTCAGCAGCACCAGCAGATCGGAGCACAGGTTGGAAAGGTAGCTGAGAGCAAGGCGGAAGGTGAGCCCTTGCCATCCTACGGAAAGCGAGGCTTGCCGAGCTCCGATAAAGAAGAGTCTGACAAATCGGACAATTGCGAGCGTCCTAGGGCTGGGGGTGGGCCGGAAGCCTCCCCGGCCCTGAAGAAAGCCAAACGTTGCCCTCGCTCAGGTGAATCGCAGGGGGTTGAGGAGGAACCTTCTCTCAAACCAGAGAGCCCTGATCCCGCTGCACCGAAGGAAAATGACGAGGGCATCAAAACGAACGTGTCCTCTGACCCTCCGCTCAGCCTCGACAAAGAGGCAGAGCCAAAAAAGGACGGCCCGGCGGAGGAGATCGCCCCTCTGCCGCAGGCCGGCGAGAACGTCAAGGCCACCAACGGCCTCACTGAACTCCATAAGGAGGACTCGGAAGTTGCAGCCTTACCCCCGGAGCCCTGTGCCTCCCCTGCCATGCTTAACAACAGTCCTTCACTGTTAAACGGCAGCCAGGCTGCGCCCTCATCCCCCGACCCTATCGTGCCTTGTAGATCCCCTCATCCCAAGCAATCCAATGAGTCCGACAGCCCTCAAATTGACTGTGAGAGAAACTGCACGCTCGAGGAAGCTGCCGAGGCCATGCTGTCCCGGGAACCCGAGATGGAGGTAGAGGTGGATGTCGTAGGGGATGCCGGCCAGACTCACGACGAGCTAGCAAGAGAGGAGAGCACCAACGGCAGCATTCAGGCTGAGCCGCAGGACCCTTCTGACAACTGCTCGAATATCTCAGGAGAAACAGCGGTGCTGACTGCCTCCCAGCTGCCTGCAGAGCCCCCCTCCTTCACAGAGCCTCAAGAACACCGATACACCCTGAGGACTTCACCGCGCCGCGCTGCCTTTGGTAGTGGGCTCAAAGCCAGCTCCCCCAAACCCAGTTCCCCGCACATAGACAATGGTTCGCTGAAGGAGGAGTCCACGCCGGTTCCTCTTTCCTCTGAGGACACCAGCCATAAAGACCTTTCCCACCATGCACTGGGGCTTTCTAGCGAGGCAGACAATGAATTCTCAGAGAAAGCAGGGGTCAGTGGAGAGGTCGGAGTGTCGGATAGTAGAGTGTCAAGATCCACCAAAGAGCTGCCGGCCACTCAGGCTGAGGAAGATGAGGAGGAAGACGAGGATCCGGATGTCTACTATTTTGAATCTGATCACTTGGCTCTCAAACACAACAAAGAGTATGTTCAGGTTTATGCTATCCTGTCTGAGTCATCAGTTCTGGTAAACCAATTTGTGATTTGTCCTACCCTTTTGTATTCATAAATTCGAGTTTATGGCGACCACCATTCTTACTATTCCTCATATTAGGGCTGGGCGATATATCTAACGATATGATCATGTGCATCTAGTCAGTAAATCTGGTTCCGTGATTACCGCTAAATCGAACGCAATATCGCGTTCATTATCCCAGATGAATCGCCTTCGATAATGAATGCGATATTGCGTAGCTTGTCAGTGATCTACTGCTCTGTCTATTAAATGCCGCTCCATTTGAAAGCAGGTGATGGCAATTTAGTGCTAATCACGGAACCAGATTTACTGACTAGATGCGCATGATCATATCGTTAGATATATCGCCCAGCCCTACCTCATATTGAGGGTTAATAATTTGAACAAATCCGAAGTATGAAAATTTTAAAGGCATTGAACTACATCAGGAGGTGCCCAGTTCAGACTTCAGACTTCAGTCCCAGCACTGCTTCAACACACCTGTCTGTAATTATCTAGTGCTACTAAAGAGATGAATTAGCTGGTTCATTTGAGTTTGATCAGGGTTGGAGCTGAACTTTGCAGGATGGTAGCTCTTCAGGAACAGGACCACATCTAAAAAACAAAATATCATACCTCTTTAGCTGGTGGGATTTTTTTGTACTTTTGCCAGTAGCAAACTTTCTAGAACGCCCTAGTAGCAACCGCATTACTTGTGCTTAGCAGGGGCAAGTACCACTAGTACTTTTCAGGTCTTACTATTTCAGTTTCAGGAGGTCTCTAGCTTCATAAATCTAATTTCCTATTAATATATTATAGAGGTTTGCTTTAAAAGTAGTCACAGACTGCATTGCTTTAACTTATGTGGTTGTCAAAACCCAGCAGGTCAGGTTTTGATTTGTCTAGCCTGCTCTTATTTTTAGTCTTGTTTTGTCTTTTTAGTTTTCAAAGTGTTTGTGCATTGTAATTTGAATAGGATGGCCCAGATAAACATCTTAGTGTTTTCCTGCTTAACTCTGCATACTTGTTTTCTGAAGCATAATAGTCAACTGCACTAGCAGAAAATGAGCAACAGCTGCTGTAATCTCCAGGACGGTGGTAGGTTATAAGCGATGGAAGGCCTGCTGCTGGTGGACAGGTTGTCCTGGGTCGTGCTCATTCAGCGTGTGCCCATCTCACAGTGTGAGTGCAGGGATCAGGAGCAGCCAACTGGATTGGCTTGTCGGTCAATAGAAATGAAAAGAGATTGCAGTCACGTCAGTGTATGAGGCCTATCTGAATTATTTATCTTTTGTTGTTGTTAAATCGTTCTTATTTCTTATCTGGGACAGTTTTTCTTCTGCATTTTAATTTAGATTTATTGTGTGCTTTACATACATTTAAATTATAGATATATTAATGCAGATGACTTTTTCTTGAAGAAGCAAATGAGGAATTCTTGTCTGTGCAAAACTGGTCACCACAATGCCAAGGGGTTTTAGTTACTAGGGTCTTGCTAGTTTTTTAAAGCATTGCTGGTTGCTTCATAAGATGATGTTCTTGATGACAATTTAGATGAGAGGTATTCTACAACAAGCCTCAGATTTGAGGTCTCCAGTGATTTGGAGGTTTGGGGTTTGTTGATATCCCTTAACAGATGTATGAAAATAGTGATAGTAATGATAGTCTTAACAAGGAAGGCACCACACGATAAACATGCTCACATTGGCTACTAACTTGAAAAGATGTATGGATGTAGGATAGGACTGGTTAATTTGCGAAGTACAGGTTAAAGTGGCCCAAAGCCCTTATCACTATATGTTTGTTTAGTTCTTGTCTGTTATAACAAAGATCTGGTCTGCTTTTCAGATGGTTGACCCATAGGTGGCAGTGCATTTCCAGCCATATGTCAGTTTTGGGCTCATTGCCATCGTTGGCTGCTTTCCCCAGCCTGCAGTGCTACATGCCTATCTTCATTGTGCATCTAAATCGAGAGGCTGTTAACAGCTCCTCTGCGGTCTAAGTTATTAAATGGCTAGGAAATTGAAGAAAAACTAGTCAGTTGCCCTCAAGTAATGTAAATCAAATGGAGCAAGTCCTCTAAATGAATTCTTGTTGAGATTGGATGCTTGCTGTCATCAATTGGTTTTCATTCATGCCATGTTAGGCTAGATTGATTATACAAGGTCTGTTGACCTTCTGAATAAGATTACTTCTAGTTAGTAGGCCGAATCTCCCGCTTAGAAGACAATTTTTGTCTAATTCACCCTTTTTTCTTATCTGCCTCTTTTTTCGTGTTCCTATTTGTGGATCCTATTTTCCTGAGGGTGTGCAGAGAAAAGGTCAAAGCTCTGTTGCGCTCAACCAATGCAATATCATCGTAACTAACGAAATGAATCTAGAAAAGCCTTTTTTTTAAATGTGAACTTCTGAATCCCATGTAATATATTAGAGGCATACATTTTTTTTTTTTGTGAGAGTTGATAATTGAGTTAATGAAATTGTTACATAAAATGAAGCTAAAAGAGAAAAATTGTGATTTTGGTTACACCATATGTTAGTGCACTTGTTATAGTCTAATTCTACAATTAAAGGGATAGTTCACTCAAAAATGAAAATTCTGTCATTAATTACTCACCCTCATGTCGTTCCAAACCCGCAAGACCTTCATTCATCTTCGGAACACAAATTAAGATATTTTTGATGGAATCTGAGAGCTTTCTGACACTCTGTACAAAGAAAACAATTATAACATAATTAATTCTGCAATTCTTCTCCCCGAGTTACCGTCTTCTGCCATTTTGGAAACAAAACTGATTACGTTCAGTAGACAGCGCGCACATGCTGAACGTAACACACAAAAAGTATTCTCGTAGCTTAGTAAAATTACGGTTGTGGTAACATCATTGCTGTCTGTGGAGGTTCAGAGAGCTCTCAGATTCCATCAAAAATATCTTAATTTGTTTTCCGAAGAAGAATGAAGGTCTTACGGGTTTGGAACGACATGAGGGTGAGTAATTAATGACAGAATTTTCATTTTTGGGTGAACTATCCCTTTAAGTACTGGATAATAATTAACAACTTGTACTTACTGTAGGGTTAGAGTTAAGATTAAGGTTGTTGCATGTAATTATGCAGAATTGTCTGTTATTACACATGTAACAAAAGGACTGTAAAATAGTGTGTCCATGATTTTTATAGCAATTGCAATATATCATAAAACTAGCATTTTAACTTCTCTCTTTAGGCTATCACTATTTGAACTTTAAAAACCTTTCCCTAAAAGTGTTAAACAATTAAAAATTAGCCCAGCTATCTCTGGGTACAAGCAGGAAACCCAGTTCGTGCATGAAGCTGTCAGTTAACACCCTTTGGCCAACAGGAAATATTTCTGTTTATAGGAACGTTTACAGGGACTTTCTTTAGTAAAGTGTGTGGTTGTGCTGCACTAAATTTAAATAATGAATAACTGCTGAAAGTTTGATGGTTAAATGCATAGCATCAGCTGTTAATAATGTATAAAGCATTTCTGCCCTTCCCTCTCCTCTGTCCTCTACATTAGTTATCAGAGGTTGCTCCAGACCATCAGTGTACTGGAGGCCCAGCGAACCCAAGCCATCCTGGACCTGGAGACACTGGCACGGCATCAGAAGGAAGCCCTGTCTGACCCCATCGCCTTTGTGGACCAGCTACAGAAACGGGTACAGAAGCATTCTCTGGGACTTCCATTGGTATTGTCTGAAATACCTGCTACTTAGTCCTGCATTTTGGCTTATAAGCATGTTTTTGATCATCTGCTTTCATCACAGTTGGAGATGGGTCTGCCT
The DNA here is from genome assembly GCF_018340385.1 of Cyprinus carpio. Classification (NCBI taxonomy): domain Eukaryota; kingdom Metazoa; phylum Chordata; class Actinopteri; order Cypriniformes; family Cyprinidae; genus Cyprinus; species Cyprinus carpio. The sequence goes on from NC_056598.1 coordinate 7,632,396, forward strand.
CGGCCCCAGAGAGTAGTCCAGCTCCCGGACATTGCATGGGACCAATACACCTCAGGCCGCGGCGACTTTGAAAGGGAGTTCTGTGACAAGAAGCGCAAAACACGACAGTTGCAGTTAATCTTTGACAAAGGTGTGTGTATTTTTGACTAGGATATGGACCCCAAAATACCTTAAAAATGCAATAAATGGCTTTGTGCATTTATCAAATCAAAAAAAGGCTGCGATTGGAAAAACAAAAGTTTGATGGTTTAATGTTTGAAGATGAAAAGAAAATAGTATTGTAATTATTAAAATACAATTTTTATATTTATATAATTTAATTTATTTTATACAATAAATCTAATCTTTTTTTTATTTTGCAGTGAAATATTACAAAATAAATAATTCTTTACTTTTTTTTAGTAAATATAATCATAAAAATAATTGTTGTAGATAATAAATAATAATTTATAGTCATACTGACAATTACAAATGTTTGGCTAAATTATGCGGCCCTACAAACAAGTAAAAAAAAAAAAAGAATAGGGCATTAAGTCAAATATGTCAGGGTGATGCAAAAATATTTGAACAAAACTGTTTTAATTTTTATAATTGCATTAATATTTGAAAAATAAATGTTTCCTTTTAATAAAAGTTCTGTGTTGTGATCAAGTGTGAACATGCAGAAGAATGTTAAATAGGAAGTTATATCTTGTTGACCCTTATGATTGTGTCAAGGTCAGTAAATAACCATATAATTTGATGTTTAGGTTGTCGATCATGTGGTGCAAGTTAGCATATTTATCAGTTAATTTTTAATTTGATTTTGTTTTATTTAACCATATGATATCGACATTAATACAAGAATACATTGCTCCACTGTTCAGATGTTTCAGGGCAGCAAGTTTTTAAATGTTTTTAAAAGAAGTCTCTTGCATTCACCAAGGCTGTGTTTATTTGCTAAAAAATATACTGGGTTAAAAAAAAAAAAAAAACGAACATGAATACAAAGCGTATATTTCTAAGACCTTGGCAATAAATATTTAAAAGATTTGTCCTTTTTCTTTATCATATAAACTCCTTCAGATTTAATTTCATACCATAAATTAATGCGTATTATTTATTTATTATTTTAATTACTTTTGGGGTATGTGTTTTTAATGGCAAATGCATGGACAAGGGAGTATGCCAAAATTAAACTGCTTATTGTCTTTCTGTAGTGGGGTTGCCTGCTCGACCAAAAAGTCCTGTGGATTCCAAGAAGGAGGGTGACTCCTCATCTGTTTACTCCTCCTCCCTGCCGTCAAGTGACGGTCCAGAACACAGCATGTCCAGTAGCAGAGCTCAGGTAAACTCAAAGTCTTTGTACTTCTCGTCATTTGTATTCTGTCACCATTTACAGCTGTCTTGACTATGAACCTGCATGTTGTGTTTTAAGGAAAACATGGGGTTACAGATTCTCCTTTATGCTTTGCTCATTTTTTCCCCATGACCTAAAATTTCACCATGTTTCATCACACACCACTGCATCTGATACATAATAAGATCAAGACCTAACATTTAACTTGACGTTGTTTCTTGTTATATATGCTTGAGCCCTAGGACATGAACTCGAATGTGCTCTGCATACACAATATCTTCCCTGAGAACACAAGATCTCCATCCATATTCATTCTGCTGTTACATTTCAACAAAAATGCACTGCAAGCATACTGATCACAAATAACAGTGTGTCTACTGGCTTGTTTTTGGAAGTGCCGTGTTCAGACAAACTAGCTTTCTTCCTGCAGCTTCACACCAGTCAGTTCAGCCCTTCTCTCTTGTTTAGTATGTTCATGGAGCACATGTAGCGAAAAGATGGTATCTATGGAAACCAGTGGGAGAAGGGATTGTAATCTTTTTGTTATTTTGATTTTGTGTGTGTGTTTGTTTTATGTATATGGGTATAGGGATTTTGCATTTCTATTTCTGTATATGTGGATATGTGAGTATGTGCAGTTTCTCTTTATTAATGGTAAAAAGTAAGTAGAGTTCATTATTGCCCACCCACATTTTCAGATGTGTTAGTTCCAGAACTGTTTGTTAAAGCGTTATAAGCCATGAATCAAAATAACCAGGTAAGACGTGAATTAAAACATTACAAACATTTATTTGAAGCAAATAAAAAGACCTTGAAAATCATTGGACAAAAAGACAACGGTACAAGACTGTGTACTTAAATATAAAACTGAAATATATAATTAAATGAATAGTTTTACATAAATTAATAATTTTAAGTGTATTGCAATGTGTGCATATGAAGAGTTTGGTTCCAAAATGTTTCTGCCAAAATCAGTTTTGTATCTGGTTGGTATTGAAAAGTCAATTTTTAATTTTATGCAAAATGCGATACCTGCCAAATTATTCTGTTATGTTTTCTCCTTTTTTTTCAAAACCGCAACAAACGCCAGTCTCCCTTCTCTGCAGAATGTGATATATCCGCTCAACCAATCACAGTGCACCATTCCATGCACTCTAGACAGTCATGGCGGTGCTTTGAATACACCCAGCATCCTAGTTTTCCTCATCTACTTTGTACTTTGTGATCAACAAACAAGGGCTGCACGATAAATCGCATGTGATTGTCGTGCGCATCTCGTCAGTAATGCCGATTCTGTGATTAATTGTACCAGTAAATCTCCATCATGTGCTTTCAGATGGAGCTGCATTAATATTTAATATACAGAGCCGAAGATCACTGACAAGCTACGCAATATCGCGTTCATTATTTGAATTGCATTTGATTATGAACGCTATATTGGGTAGCTTGTCAGTGTTAGTGTTTTTATTAATGCCATTTATGTTTTTGTTAATACAGCATATAGCACTAGTCTAAATCAATGTAACATGGCAAATATGAATGCATTTTTGGAAATTGAATGTAAGGGAAATGTCATTTTGGAGTTTCTGTGGTCTAATGTGATTTTGTTGTTCGTGTTCTTGTTCATGATGAAATTTTCTTTTATTGTTGTAGTTAATTTATAGCATTAACAAGATGACTTGTTGAATTCATTTTGGGAACGATGACTGATGAATGTATTTTTAGTCCAGTGCCTGTATATAATAGTTCAGAGGCTGTCATATGTGGATCAGCTTACTGTTTATTTTCAACAGTTTCAATATGAAAAATAACTTTCATATTGATTCAATGGATTTATTGCATTTTTCATTCAAAAAGAAAAGAAAAAAAAACTATCATGGATTTATTGCATTTAGGGAAAAAAATATAACATTTTATAATGAGTCTTTGAAAATCAAAATTTGGATTTAAATTTTTAATGTTATTTTAACCTAAAGATGCTATATGCCAATTTGCCAATTTCTTGGTAAAGAAAACACATTTTTACTCAAATTAATCAAAATGGATTTATAGCATTTTGGAACCAAATTCTTCATATATACATATATATACATACATATATTAGGGTTGGAACGGTTTGCTGGAAAAAAATCGAACCATATGGTTCTCCACACACGGTTCGGCACACGCTAGGACAGCGGTTCAACTTAAATCTGACAATGCATCTGTAATATGGTTTGCTATAAATAACACACAAAACAAACAGGATTCGGCTAATATATGTTTCTGTTGATGGATGCGCATTCTGGCTTCCCAATACATTACAACAACAGTGATTTAAAAAAAAAAAAAAACAGTGGACAAACCATTTACTCTTGTTCAATGCGAATGCCGTACGCTGGAATATGAGCATTTAATCTGTCATCACCCTGGTGCTGATAGTGCTCGCGCACAGGTAGCACAGAGACCTTCAGTTTCAGATGGTTTCATTTCGCTCCCATCAAGTCAAAAACACACATAAATGCACAGCCATTTGCACTCTGCATCGAAAACATGGATATGAACGAGCTGTTGCACCTCTGATAACTTTAAAGGGTCATATGATGCGATTACAATTTTTCCTTTCTCTTTGGAGTGTTGCAAGCTCTTGGTGCATAAAGAATATCTGTATAGTTGCAAAGACTAAAGTCTCAAACCCAAAGAGATATTCTTTATAAAAGTCAATAGTCAGCCACACCCTCCAAAAACAGCTCGTTCTAACACGCCCCCACATGTCTATGTCACTGTGTGGGAAGATTTGCATAACACCGCCCAAATGTTCACGCAAAGAAAGAAGGTGTGACTTTTATTCTTGCTGTTTATAAATGCTGTTTCTATGAAGTGGGGCAATTCCAACTTTGCAAGGACAGTCTAGCACTTCTGACTGTAAGTATGTTTACATATTTGGCACTGATGATTCAAACGTGAGTTTTGAGCAGTGTAGAGTAATGCTTGTTATTTGTTATTTGTCATTTATCTGATAACAAATGCGGACATGGTTTTGTGTTTACGCAGTGCGATACACATTGCAACACGTAAAAAGACACTATAAGTCATTATAATCAGTAATTATGTCCCCACTGGATGTAACGAATGCCTCGTTTGTAATAAGTTTTATTGGTTTTGTCTTGTCGTTCCGGGAGACGGCATCTCAGTATGTTGGGGCGTAACATTTCCGTCACACACTTGAGGCATTCAGCCAATCACAATGCACTGGCCAATCAGAGCACCCCTCGCTTTTCAGAACGATGAGCTTTGTAAAAATCGACACGTTTCAGGAAGGCGGGGCATAGAGGAGCAACAATAATGTACTTGTGGAATGTGGAAAATAATGTTTTTTGAACCTTAAACCGCATAAACACATTGCATTACACCAAATACACAAAATAATGTTCTTTTTAGCAACATCATATGACCCCTTTAGACTTATTCTGCGGCGTTTATATAAGCCTTTTAACGGGTTGTGTCACGGAGCTACAAAAACATTTACACTCACTAAGTGAATGAATTGCGTTTGTGCCGAACTCTTATTACAAAGCAAAAACAAATACTCTTCTATGATCCATGAACGTTTCTCTCAGTTAATGTGTGTAATGTCATCTCACAGTCTGAAACGTCTGTCATAACAAATCAACACATGCTGTTGTGAATAATTAAGCGAAGCATTTTCTCATAGGATAAGAACATGCAGTCTTATTAATAATTTAATAGACAACGATGCGTCATCGATGTACTATAGTCCATTGCCACGTCACAAATTGTGACGTCAACACGATTTTAAACCTGGAAGATGAAAATAGTGCAAAAAAACTTAAAATTAACCAGTTTTCTCCAACAGTTAGAACTATCGAATGAAACATTGTCTTCTATGATGTGCAACACAAACATCTCAGAAAAAGTAGTCTGAGGTTTAATGACCCTTTTTAAGAGCCAGTGGACGCGAGATGGTGTGCGCAGTGAGAAGATTTGTGCATGCGCTCATCCGAAGCGTGCAAACCTGTGCCTCAGAACACATGCAAATATTAAACTTTCTCTGAAGTATTGTGTTTAAATGGGCAAATTCACACAAAAATTATGTCCAAATGCCTGTCTTGGTAAGTATCCTATAGGAGACATAGCCGGCTGAATGTACTGTATCAGTGCATTCTCTTAGAGTGACAGCACTTTCTTAATATTAATCAAAGAACAACATCAAAGAAATCACTCACTGCCCTTGATTGAATAGTTTTTGTAACTTTAAAGATTATTTTTTTAATATATACAGTCAAATATGCAGTGCTATTTTACATTTGATTACTTTATTCAATTTCTGTACCTGAAAACTAACGTTAGACCTACCTAAAAAAAAAAATGAAAATCACTGTTTATTTTATTTGTATCCTTAATGTGTTGTATTTATTTGTGCTGTTGCTTGTAGTTATATAAATTATTCTTATTTTCTTTATTTTTATTTGATAGTATAGTTTTTGCCTAAACATAGCACATACCGAACCATACCGAAACAGTGACTCTAAAACCGTTACACAAACCGAACAGTTCCACCCCTAACATATATATATATATATATATATATAGTGAAATGCCTAAAAGCAGGTTGACCAGTTACATCTTCTGAATGTTCTTTAACCTGAAATCAAAGTTGATGTCCATGTATAGTTTTGAACTGTGTGCTACTGCTAACATTTTCTGGTTTGTGGTGTTTGGACAGATGATAAGAGGGAGGCTGTGCAACCAGAACAAACCTGACACCTTCAACCAGCTGTGGACTGTTGAAGAGCAGGTATGAAGCTACCCAAGAACTCTTCATAGTCATGAAATCCGAGCCTTTTATGAACAAACATCTGAGAAACTTTAACATCAAACAGTTGTACCACTCTTAAAAAGCTACTTCTCCATTCAAATTATTGGACAGAAGCTAACTGTTGATATAAGCTAATTTATGATAGAATGTGCATTTTAGTATTTTGTGTTGCTCTTGAGCTGTTAGGTTTGGCAGTTTGCTCATCACATCTCGTATGTGAAATTTGTAGAAAAAGTTGGAGCAGCTGCTTTTGAAGTTTCCACCAGAGGAGGTCGAGTCTAAACGCTGGCAGAAGATCGCAGATGAACTTGGCAACAGGACCGCCAAACAGGTGCGTCTTCAGGCCCCGCTCTACACAGTCACCCTCATCTTCTTTTGGCCTTGATGGACATTCAAATCTCTAGTCACCTTTTCAGTGCTCTCTAAAGCAGTCAGGCAATTAACATCCTTACAGCCCCATTTAATGGAGACTGTATTATTTAAAGATGTTTTTCACTAATGGGACAGGAGTCTTAACCTCTAAAAGCTGTGGTAGGAAAGCTTAACCAATGGATACAGAGCCAGCTCTGTTTGTATACTAAGTTTTTGTCCCTCTTCTTCACAGGTTGCTAGCAGGGTACAGAAATATTTCATAAAACTGACAAAAGCTGGTATTCCAGTACCAGGCAGAACACCCAATGTGTGCATGTACAGCAAAAAGGTAAATTGGTCTTTTAAAATGTATAATATAATGTAAAATAAATTTATTTTAAGTTCTTTTTTCTGACAATGTAAATGTCTTTACTGTCACTTTTAATCAGTTCAAGCATCTGTGCTGAATAAACACACACACACACACACTACCAGTCAATAGTTTGGGATCAGTAAGATTTGTAAAGTTTTTTTTTTTTATAGAAGTCTCTTATGCTCATCAAGGCTGCATTTATTTGATCAAAAATACAGAAGAAAAAAAAAACAGTTATCTTGGTTTCTATTTTAATATCCTTTAAAATATAATTTATTTCTGTGATGCAAAGCTGAATTTCCATCAGCCATTACTCCAGTATAAAGTGTCACATGATCCTTAAGAAATCATTCTAATATGCAGATTTATTATTAAAATTATCAATGTTGGCAACAGTTGTGCTGCCAAATATTATTATATATAATAAATAATAAATATTATATTAACCCCTTAACTGTCTTTCACATTTTTGAACGTAGACTTGAAAGTGCAGGATCCAAATGAAAATTTTTATAACAGGGTGTCTGCAGGGTCTTAAAAAGTATTAAAAGTTGAGAAATCAATTTAGAGAAAATTAAGGCCTTTAAAAAGTATTAAAAAGTCTTAAATGCCATTTACCAAAGTATTAAATTTTGTATCATCTTTTCATTATGTATATTTTCCGAATAGTGGGGTTCTGTGTAGTTTATTTATGGAATGCCGCAAGATTTGACGTCATCTGTTACGGCACTCACTGACTGACTGCGCGGTCAGAAATTCAGCGAGAGCGGGATCAACAAGCCCCGCGCTATCATTACCGCATGCTCCCATCTGCTCCCGTGATTTTTGAATCCGCTCCCACAAACATTCTAATATTGTATTTAATTTTTGCAGATCAGGGTGCCGCTATCAATATGTGTGGTATTTAAATCCCTTTGAAATAAGCGCTGCCAGTTCACTTTCGATTTCGCGATCGCGTGCACACTGTGTAAAGGGAGCACATCTATATTTGTCAATGAGCTCGCTATCTGTTGAGGAGCGAATCCTCCAACATCTTGTCAGTCATTTCTCCTTAGGGTAAAAGGTTTGAAATATTGCATAAATTACATTTGGTTGAAATGCTTGCACTGAAACATTTTGCATTCGACCTGTAATAAAACTGTGCTAAATGTTTTGGGCCACACTAGTAGGAAGCATTTGAGCTGTGTTTATGATAAATGTGCATAACAGTGACTGTAAAATATGTATTTTAGGGATAGAAATTACATTTTTATATTTGGGACATTGTAAATGCGCTACTTTGGGTTGTGTGTATTTTTTTTTTTTTATTTTATATTTGGGACAGGCTTGGGATGCACAATTAAAAGGATGTAATAGTTGTGATCATTATTTTACCTTCCATGATCATTCACACTTGATTGGGTGCAGTACTGACACCATCAAATCAAGCACTCCGTAATCACAGGTAAACTGTCTGATCACTCAGATGTTTGTCATGAAAAGCTATGGTTTGCAGAGAGTAATAAGAGCTGATGTTACAAATACACCTTTTGAATATACTGTGTGAACTCGTTGCCCCGTTAGCTCGGAGAGCTTTATTTTCCCTCCTCAATAAGTTTTGTCAGTTGTTTTGTTTATTGGTCTAATTCTTGTTTCTTGGGTTGCAGTGGTTAGTCACTCAGTTAATTATCTTGGGCTTCATTCCCACCCTTCTGGATTATGTTGTATTGATAAGGAGTTATCACAAAGTAGATCGGTTTAGTTGTGCTATCTTTCAGTCAGTATATAGTAAATGTAAAGTTAAAGTGTCTCCAATGTAACCGGTTAAAACTTGGAGTTAAAATGTATGGAAAGAGTCTTATAAAAGGTCTTAAAAGGTATTAAATTTAACTCCATGATTCCTGTATATACCCTGTATAATTCATGAATAAAAACATTTTGTAACATGATATTGATGTACCATTTTCATGGTAATGCAATGTCTGATTTAAAAATGGGTTTCAAAGGATGAATTTTGAAATTTTAAGTTTTCAATTGATAAGTGCGATAAAGAAAAAGGCAACGAAGAAGACTTTTTTTGACAAAGGTCGGAACTCCTGTTATGATGTAGATTTTTCAAGTGCACTCTTGTCATAGATTAATCGATTACTTTTCCTACATAATTTTTTAACAAAAAACAATGGTAAAATATCTATTTAGGAGTTACAAGTTACAGTGAAGAGGTTAATATACTTTTTCCAGGATTGTTTGATGAATTAAAAGATAAAAAGAACAGCATTTATTCAAAATATAAATCTTTTCTAACAATATGAATTTTTGATATCACTTCTTAATTTAACACATCCTTGCTGAATAAAAGATTTAATTTCTTTAAAAAAAATAAAGAATAGAAAATTTACTGATCCCATACTTTTGATCGGTAGTGTTTATTGTTAGAAAAGATTTTTATTTTGAATAAATGTTCTTCTTTTTAACTTTTTATTCATCAAAGAATCCTGAAAAAAAGTATCAAAGGTTTCAAAAAAAATTAGGCAGCACAACATCAGCATATCAGAATGATTTTTGAAGGATCATGTGTAGTGGTCGACCGATATATCGCTAAGGCTGTTATTTGGCATTTTTCAAATATCGGCATTAGCCGATAAGTTTTATACAAACATAAGCAAACATTTTAATACTTTCTCATTTGCCGTCAACATTCAGCAAATACGCATTTATAATCATTTAAACAAATCTTTGAATGACTAATGAACATCTAATTTCAAAAACCTTACAAACTTTGTCAAATCCAACTGTGAAATTTTATGAAGTGTGCATTTGTATCCTGCAATATTGCGTATGCCTTGCCTGACGGTCCGTCCGTGCGAATTGATTACAGACAGAAGGAAAGTTCATTTTCATTGAGACGTGCGATTGACAAACTTTAAACTCGTGATTTCAAATTATGCTGCCCTTCATGCTTTTGCCCAATGTCATATTCATGTCATTTTCACTGTGTGCTGTATGTAAAATTAGTGTTACCTTGGTTTTATTTGTGTGCATTGGGAATCAAATTTTTTTCAAAGTTCCCAGAATACTGAGTGCCCTGTTGGTTACAGTTTTTACTTCCTTTTTAATTATATTTTTATTAAATATTTGTTTATTTGTGAAAAATACATTGTCATGTAAAGCATAAGCATGTTTATTTTACACATTTTTTTTTTTTTTTAAGATTTCAAATGTCTTAAATATTAAATAAATAAAAAAATAAAAAAATTATTGGCCACCCTGCTTTCCAAGATATCGGCATCGGCTGTCAAAAAAAAAAACAATATCGGCTGACCACTAATCATGTGACACTGAAGACTGGAGTAATGATGCTGAAAATTCAGCTTTGCATCACAGCAATAAATTAGATGTTAATGTGTGTCTGTGTGTGTATATATATATATATATTTTTTTTTTTTTTTTTTTTAAAATCCTACTGACCACAGACTTTTGAACTGTAGTGTCTGTGTGTGTGTGTACACGTATTCATTTTGAACCATTCGGTACGCATTGCAGACTGAAAGATTTGTTGGACTAATCATATTACATCTGGAAAATAAAAGAGCTTAAAGTGTTTGAAATATAATGTTCTCAGTACCACTGGCTCAACAAGGTAGCCCGAATGACATAAGAGGCAACATGTTTGAATGAACAAAAAAAAATTGAGATTTTTCTCAAATTATGTAGCCTAAATTTTTTTTAGGTTGTAATATAAACATTTATGTGTAATAAATTTTGTTGAATCAAATAAAATATTTCTTACTAAAGCTACTATTTGTAATGTCTACTTAATACTTTCTCATTTAACACAAAAATAGTTGTAAATAATCTTTTGGGGGTATTTTCACTGCCAAATGTAATTTGCGATTAATTGTAAAAAAAATTATCAACTGACACACATATATATATATATATATAGTATATATATATATATATATATATATATATATATATATATATATATATATATATATATATACATATATATATATATATATAGTATCATATAGAATATATAGGTATCATGATTAGTTATTTACAATGCTTTACAGTGCATATTTATTGATAGGACATGTTGTTTATAATTGCAGGCCTCCAGTAAGCGACAGCACCACCTCAATAAGCACCTGTACAGGCCCTCGACGTTCCTCACCTCATACGAGCCGCCTGTCTACATGGATGATGAGGACGAACGGTCTCACTTCTTCAGCAGCCTCCAGGATAATGGAGCGGATGATTCGGTCAGTCCTTGTTAAGATTTCAATTCAAATCCAACTAAATCTGAGAGCTCCCACTTCAGGGTGGCCAGTAATTGATCGGGTCACTAATCATCAGAGAAATGCATGTATGATTGAACCAGTAACAGCCACAGCATTTTATCAGATCATATCCAAGCTTATTGATTTAGAAACTGGAAGGGGAAAAATAAATGGCAGCGGCTATTTGCATTAAGTGCAAATAGCAATAGATGCTATTTACACTAAGTGAAAATAGCATATTTTCTTAACGATAGATGCTATTTACACTAAGTGCAAATTAAACTACTTATTGCAAATAGTGGCAATTTTCTGCACCTCAGTATTGTAGTACATTATAAAACAGTATGCAATAATAACTTATTGAGTGTACATTTTAATTCAAGTTATTAAATGGATGCCACCTTATTGGGACAATAAAGCCCTCCCTACACCTACCCTAACCCTACCCGAGACTTTACTTTCAACTTTTTGATTAATTCCTTCATTTTCATTGAAAGTAAATGCTTTTCTGATGTGATTTGAAATTTGAAAAGGGAGAAAAAAGTTTGCCCAAAGGCAGATTCGAACCCGGGTCAATCGCGTCGACACATGTTTTACCATCTCTGCCACTGGAGCTTGATGACTGTCGACGTGTCTCTAGCCGAATCACACATTGGTGGGCGGAGTTAGTGTAAATAGCCTCTGCCAACAAGGTGGGCTATTTGCACTTAGCGTAAATAGACATTCCGAAAATAAACACCTGAAATCAGTTGATGAAAAATACTTACTGCTTTTGGAAAGCCATTTTGTTTCCTCTCTTCCCCTCTGGCAAACATTTGATGGCCTTTCTCAAACAGGAAATCCTTTAAAGACCGCAAACTGGCATTTCCACAGTTGGGATTTGCTTGATGTTTGATCATTTGATAATGATGAGCTGCCTTTTGACATGCACTGCTGCCAAAATCATTCCGATGACTCGGATGTGTGCGTCTCCTCAGCTGAACTGTGTGTTGAGTGACTGTGAACTGACTGCAGTGGCTTGACATTTTCTCTGTCTCTGATATGTAACCTTTACGTGACACCAGTCAGCAGGCCCTGCAGAGAACATAACCACTCGAACATTGCCAAGCATCAGCGAACCTTACATGCACCAAATATAGACTTACTACAAATCATGGCATCACAAGGCGTACGTAAAGCCTGCATGGAAATATTGGAAATGGAGCCTTTCCTGTCAACAAACTAAACCTATTGTAATTGCCATTATCACATTACAGTGTTGATTTTTAGTATATTGTGGTGTTCATACATACAATTTCCTTCAGTAATAAAATTACTTTTTTTTTATTCAGCATGGATGCATTCAATTGATGAAAAGTCGTAAAAGTATTTTCAAAGGATTTGTCATGGCAAAGATATTATAATTATTTGAGAAAAATGTGTCTGATACTTTCAATAATAATTATATATTAATATAATATAAATAATAATAAATAAAAAAAATTTAATTTTTACGCCATTTTTTATGTTGTGACAAAAAAATAAGGGGAGAACAGAGTCAAGAAATGTAGCCTCAACCTACCCTAACAAAAACAAGAAAAAACATTGGGTCATTGAAGTATAATATTCCAGAGTTTGTAAAGATTATATTTTGTGCTATAAACTCTGATTTTGTAGCAGTGACAGCTGATGTGGTGAAGAGTGTTGTACTGTTCTGATCCTGTGGTGATGTTTCAGGATGAGGAAGGGGTTCCAGTGGAGCTGAGGCACCTGCCGGAGTATAAGGAGCTACTGGAGCTGAAGAAACTCAAGAAACAGAAACTACAGGAGATCCAGGCTGAGAGCGCTCTCATGCAGCATGTTGGCTATAAGGTACACACTTTTACCTGCCTATTTCCATTGTGATGTCTTTCTGATTCTCAAAAATACATATCAGGTCATCATTTTGTCCCTCTCGTGTTGCTCCAAACCTGTATGACTGACTTGTGTGGAACACAGAAGAAGATATTTTGAAGAATGCTGAAAATATTTTTGTTCATACAGCCCCTCTGGCTTACATTGTATGGACAAAAACACTGAAACATTTTTCAAAATATCATGTTCCGGAGAAGAAAGTCCTACAGATAAAAAAAAAAAGTATTTCCCTCTAACTTAATATTGTGGCTTAACCAGACGTGACGGAACAAAGCGACAGGTGATAAAAGCCATCTCTTAGACAGCTGTATAATAATATAATGTGGCTCTTTTTCATGATCAGCATTTTTTTTTTTTTTTTGTTAATGTTTGCATGTAATTCTCCCTCAGTGTGACATTTGTGGCATGGAGCCCATCCAGGGTGTACGGTGGCACTGTCAGGACTGTCCTCAGGACAACGCTGTGGACTTCTGCAGTTCCTGCTCAGACTGGTGAGTGGAGCTGGGCTTTTCCCACTTGTTGCAACATTGTGTTGTTAATGTATAGACAGTTAACTCATAAATACAATATTTTTCCCCTTTGAAATCAATGAGGTTTAAGGCTGTATCACAATTCATGTTTTTCAAATCCCAAAAAATAATATGTTTGTTATACCACTGAATAGTGGTTCAACGTATCACAAATCTCACGGTTCGGATCACACTATTGTTTTTGTAACTTGCTTTCCATTTATTACTTAAAGGGAAGTAGTACTTTGATACCACAGCAAATACTACTAGATTAACTAAGAAAGTTTAAACATGATTAAAGAGACAAGAACAGCCAATAAAAATAAGAACAAATACACAAACGTAGGCCTATAGATAAATACAACAGAATATGTTACAAATAAAATAAGGTTGGTAGTATTCAAATACAGAAATGTAGTAATTAGGGAAAATAACACTGCATAGTGTTCACTGTAAATTAAATATACTATATTAATTAAATATACTTAAATATATTTTTATCACAGCTGTTTTGTTGTTTGATGATCATTATTGACAGCAGCAGTATTTATAGGCCACTGTCCCTTTAAGACCTGATGCACGGATCCAATATAATGATATACACATTACATCCGATTTCTTTCTCAGCTGTTTTCATTCACTTGAGACATAACTGACTGCGTTTACCTGAATGATTGTTGAGATGGGTATATTTTGTCATAATTTTATGTGTAACATTATGTGTCTGTTCAGATGATTCAGTTCGGTGTTCGCGCGGCATCTGAAACGCGTGTGTGCGGCTGTACGTGTAGAGAACAGCATGCCAGTGACGAATCGAGTTCCCTTTCACCTATTATGGTTACATTTTGCAATTAATCCACGGATCACATGCGTGCCGAACTGTGGGGCTTGGTCCGTACGGATCACGGATCAACTATGATCTGTTTAACCACTACCACTGAATATATTTAGGGCAATTTTAAGACCTGATTGGACTTTATTCACACATGCACCCAAGTACATTTTACAGTTCTTGCACATCTATTTTTAATTGCAAATGTGAGTGAAATGCTCACACAGTTGAACCTTGAGCTTAAATGGAATCCGATGTGCATCATTTAAATGTGAATAGGCGATTTCGGAAAGGCTAGCAATAGCAAGTTAGCTTTGAAAGCAAGATCCCCGGCCTCCTTGCAGAATCGCTCTGTAAAGCTACGCCTTCTCAAACACATGAATGCGCTCCGTCAGAGCAGAGACTACACTGCAATATGATGAAAGACAGCGTTGGTGGAGGATTGAATGCAACGCTGTCAGATTACCTTATGTCTCATTCACCGGTGAGAAAAAAATTACAGTACAAAGAGCATAATATTACAATAATAGCGCCTTTCATTCTCGCTGGAACGCATTGATGATGTATCATGTCTGCGCAAGCAGGGTGCACAGAGGTATGCAAATACCTGCAAATTCATATTTTGACAGGCAGGTAGGGCAGCCTATCGTAATGTTCGGACCGAACATTTTGATTGGACGAACATTTTATGGTCCTACGCCTTACACAGATGATGTAAATACATATAAATAAATTTAGACCACTCAATGGGATGTGAAGAGACAAGCAGCATAACAAAAAATGTTTTTGAACCAGATCACCTACCCTGTCTTTTTTATGTCGTGTCAGTGGTACCTTTAGAGTGTACTAAGGAATAGTTAACTTACTTGTGTTGATTATCAACTTTGTGCCTGTCCCTATTATAAGCTTATTGAAAAATATTTTTTAAGGCCTTATCGAAAATGTTGTGAACTAAAATAGAAGCATCAGAGAAAGAAAGACACTGATCCTTAATGACTTTTCAAAGAATGTTTTATTTGAAAGTCTTGACAGAGGTGATCTCCTCAATCTAAGATGGGGAATCTCAGGCCTGCTTTCTATTTTTTTTTTTTTTTTTAGTTTATTTTTTTAGTTTATCTACAAAATATCCACATGTCCCTATTCTGTTGAACTTGAAATGTTGATCAGTTGTCTCGTCCTAACCAGCCCCCTTCCCTTTGCCCTTTCAGTTTGTTCAAAACGGAGACCCACAAGCCCACACACAGACTGGAGCCAGTCTGCCAGGCCGAAACCTTCCTGGACAAAGACTACTGCTTACCGCAGAGCACAGGCTACAACTACCTGGACCCCAACTACTTCCCTGCCAACAGATGACAGGGACGAGCTCCAGCGCTAGTATCCAGGGCTGGGCCGCAGCCCCCAGGGCATTCTGTGCATGGCTCCATCATCCAAGTCAAAGAAATGCTTATGTTTGGGCGAGAGGGTACCGCAGATGGGCCGCACCTCGCCCCGACCCGCTGCTGGAGGGAGGTGGGGTGGGGGAGGGTTCGTGGGAGGGAGGGGGCAACACCCTGCCACGGTTGTCAAACCTTACCAGGTCTCGTCAAGTAACACTATCTCAAATCAAAAGAAACGAGAGGAAAGAATGAACAAAAGAAAAGGCGCACCGACATTCCCAATCCCAGGACATTTAGAAAGCAACCCGACGCCTCCCTTTGTTCCACCGTTTGAGTGATGGGCGTCAGTGACGCACCTCTCGGAGGCAGGAGCAGGGTTGGGCTCGCGTTAAAGTGCAAAATGTCGTCTGTAGTTGAAATATTTATAAGTGAAGCTTTGTGTGTGAGCTCTTTTCGTGAGGCGGAAGTACAAGGAAAGAACTTGGTGCTGAGACTGTCGTCTTTGATTCATACCAGGTTTTTAACCAATCGAGGAGGTTCGCTCACAACTCCGACGTTCTAAACAGGGGTTAAAACAAAAACAACAAATCCCGGTTGACAGACCCCATACGTGTCTCTTGCCATGGGCTACCATTTTCACTAGAAGCTGCTCTTTGTTTCCTCTTACGACCGTTACATGACGTTGTCACTTTATTTACTTTCATTTCTTGTTTTTGAAATTTCGCCGAATTAAAAAATAAAGCCACTCCACTTTACCCAATAGGTTCCCAAACCTCGAAGCACTACAGCACGGAGAAGAACAGCTGAGATCCGGAAGGCGTTATAGCGCTCTCTTTGCTCGTGGAGAGCTTTCTTTTCTTTTCTCAATGTGTACTGTTGTTGATCATGTGGAGTATTCAGATATATGGTGAAAAGTAGCCAGTGGTAGTTGCCGTGTGCCATTTTTTTTCTTCCCTATCCAGTCGATTCAAACCTGGCCACTTGTTTTAGAAGACGAAAATAAAGAACTCGTGGCATGTTTGGCGTCTGTGAAAAACTGCCCAACCATCATCACACCTTTAGATCCCTCTAATTTTCGCAGTTTCCTCACGGGCCATGAAAAGATTGTATTTTTATTAATCTATTTAAAAGACGAAGAATAACAAAATCGAGTTGGTGGTAGTCGTCGCACGTGCGCCGCACTCCCACGTTATTTTATACACATGCATTTTGTTGTGCTTTGAGTAGACCATTTTGTATTGGGTTCTGTTCACCTCCCCTCCCTTGACCCGCTTCAATATCTGTGTATAACAGTCTGTTCTTAAATAATGTAAAAAAATGTTAGAGGAGAACTGTGGAAATAAAAGTATGTGAAAAGTCTTTCTACACTACATGACTCGGGTATTATGATTTATCTTTCTGATTTATTTCAGTAGTCAAGTTCTTAAGTTTGATATAAGGACAGATGAATAGGTTTGTTAGTGGCATGTTTATTTTTAGGGTTGAGAATCATATTTCAGCCACCAGAGGGTGGTAGGTTATTGTGAATGCTACAGTCCACTCGTTTCTGATATGAAGTGACAATGTCATTGTATTACAGTTATTAATCTAAACGTAAAGAACGGATATCAGAATATTCACTTCAGTCATAGGAAGTAACTGTTCTCTGATGGTGGTCGACTGACAGTGACTTGAAGAACAATGGATGGCAGATACTGTACAGGTGATATCACGGTATTTAATATAAAGCTGCATTCAATAGTTTGCTGCTAATTTCAAAGGTTTTATACATTAATAAATTGTGATATGCATTGGCATGAGATGAAGAGTGCTCAGTTTTCTATAAAAAGAGTTTTAATTATATAAGATTGTGGGTCACCACTGTCAGTGTATTTTGCCATACTGAAATTGTTTCACTAAATGTTGGAGTATTTCATTACGCTAATTGGCTGGCATCTCTGTCAATATGCTAGTAAGCGGCTTTTCGAATGAGAAATAGTGTAGAACGGGACTTGATTTTTATATCGGGAATTGATTGGATGGTTGGATCTCATGTGAGTGACAGTTTGCTTAAAGGAAGCCAAAAATGTACTTTAGTAAAGTAATCGTAACAATACTGTCTAGTATGGATGTTTTCATATGACAGGCTAATATTTTCTTTCCACCTTCAATAATTTGCACTTTGACCTTTATACGCACACATACTGTTAAAGCAGTTCACGCAAAAATTAAAATTTGCTGATAATGTAGTCACCCCAGGCCATCCAAGATACAGGGTTTGTTTCTTCAAAACAGCTTTGGAGAAATGTGGCATTACATCTATTGTTTATCAATGGATCCTCTGCAGAGAATGGGTGCCGTCAGAATGAGAGCCCACACAGATCATAAAAATGCCACGATGATCCACAGCATGAAGCAAGAAAACATGAAAAGCTATGTAATGAACAAATCCATCAAAGTGTGTTAACTTTAAAGCATTATTCCTGGTCAAAAAATGAGTCCATGATAATGCTTCCTCCTGTGTTGTCCTCAAATCAAAATCCGTTGACATGCAAGTTCTTAAAGGGTATGTTTTGGATTGTTTTTGCTTGTAAGCAGTGCTTGATCTGTGCATATTTCTCTCCTGAGTCAGACCAAAACTTTTTCACTAAAGAAAATAATATTATGGCTAGAGGACAGTTTTCAAGCATGCAGCTTTTTCACTTCACAAGACACTAATTTATGAAATGGAATTGTATGGATTGCTTGTGGATTATTGTGATGTTTTGTTTTTGTTATTTGTTTGAGGTTTAATTATGAGGGAAGTCATTAGATGCAGAGGATCCATTGTTGAGCAAGTGACGTAATGCTAAATTTCTCCAAATCTGGTTTGAGGGTGAGTACATATTCAGTACATTTTCTTTTTCAGCTGAACTATTCCTTTAAGCACAACAAAAACATTATTATTTCTCATAGCTACTGCTTTAAAAGAACAAAATAAGACCATTAAACATATGAAATGTCTTTATTTCACCCTGGTTGATTAAGGAAGAGTACAGTTATCAGGCCTCATTGTGAAATTCATCCATTCACTGCACCCGTGAAAGCCAGCTCCAGCTCATTAACTTCTGCTTCAACTCTACAATAAATCACAATTCTGGCATGCTTAGCACGATACAAAGCATGAAGTTAAAATATAAAAAGGCTCTCCAGCAGCCGGTCCCTCATGCTTATCAGTTTTGCTGATTTCAGTGCTCAAGGATCTTGACTGAACGACAGTCCAAACGCACCAAACACCATCAGACTGTCGTAAATAACCCTCTGTCTGTGTTTTATGGAGCTGAAAGCGAGCTTAAGCATAAGCATACAGATTCAATACCAAGAGATAAACACTGTTGATTTATTGGGCTGGTATTTACAGTGAGCGATGATGGTGTGAAATGAACCGGCGCCAGTTGCTGGTTGGTAGTTTTCCAAGTAAATGTGCCATACAGAAGCTGTAAACAGGTGTGTGTGCGTGTGATGAACTGTGGTGTGTAATGTGAGTCAATCTGCGTGGAGCTGTAGGTGATGGTTTTGTCCTCCAGGGGGCAGTGCGAGTCCAAGCTCTCTAGCAGGAGTCCAAGACGAGGCAGATCTGCTCAAAGACATCTTCTGGGGGCTGCTCGGCATCAATCTACATACACGCACACATAACACGGCTGTTAGAAATCATAAGCTGAAAAGTAGGGCATCAACCCACAGGAGAACTGTCATACAGCGCTAAAAAATCCTACAGACACACAGCTGCTCTGAACTTGTTTATCTCTTAACATATATAGAAAGACAGGTTCATCTATGCATGAACCTGTCATAAAGCATCTATCATGCTTTATGTTGTCAACATCACTCGATCATCAGATATGAATATAGTGTAATGATTCCATTCTGTCCCAATAAAAGCGTTTTCCACCATACAATCAATAAATAGGTTACAATTGCAAATGCTCTAAGATGATGAATGGCACGCAAGTATTTCGTATTCCACAATGCACTAACAAAAACAGCTTTTGAGCTATAAAGATCTTTTTTGTAGATATTGTGGTGGATTTACATTTGTGTCTGTTATTAATCTTTTGAATAAATAGATTTAAATGATTATTATATCTTTAAATAACTTAGTGGGTGAACTACTCAGAGCAATATCTACTAAATTAAATATTTTAGAGCATAACTGGAAAAAAAATGCCTATTTAATAACAGAAATCTTGTATGCCTTAAAATACTGTAATATTTCCACAAGCTTTCAAGGTTTGCAAATCGCTATAGAAATTCATATACTAAAATGTACCGTCGTACAACCACGTTTTTTTAGACATGTTCTTTGAAGCACCTTTGTTAACCGTTGTAATAATTTAGTGAAAATCATAACTCTGTCATTTATCCACCATCATGTCCTTCCAAATCTGTAATATTGTCTTTTTTTTCTGCAGCACAAAAAGATATTTTGGTGAATGTTGGTGAACGCATTGACCACTATTGTACGGATGGACAAAAATAAAATAGACGTTTCTCAAAATATCTTTTGGATACATTTGGAACAACATGAGAGTGAGTTAATGACAGAATTAGCATTTTTGGTTGAACTATCTCTTTGAAAAACTGTGTCCCTTCACCAGAAATCAGAGGACTAGATCCAATTTAGCTACTTTCATTTATCTGACATAGTGAAAACGTCCTGACGTGACAAACCCCAATCTGGTTACTATGGATGCCCTTTGTGTAGGCAAAATACAGTAACTCACATATTTGAAGGAAGGATTTATTTTAAGGATGTCAACAGCAGACTAAAATCATTAATAAGTTACTTTGTGCTGATCCTAAAATGTTCTTTTTAGCTTGAAGTCAATGTAACCAGTCAAACGTGGCCAAATTACACAGAAACATCACCGCTATGACTAGTTGTAGCTTGGCGTTTCCATGCCCACCTTGTGCAGAACTTCTCTGTGTTCGTAGTGACTGACCACAGGATTGACCAGGCTGCAGAATCCGTCCACCCTACGTCGAGTGTCTCTGTCTCGGGCTTCTTTAGTGTGCAGGCTGCAGGTGGCTCTCTGCTGCAGCCGTTGAGTCATGATGTCTGCAGAACATTCCAGGAACAGAACTATGTCTGGCTGCCCCATCTGAAACACAAGCATGTATTTTATGCAAGAAATGGAACAAGCACTGAGTGCCAGCCAATTTCTTTGAGATGCAGGCAGTGACATCTATCATGAGCACTGCAAAATATGTTGTGCTGGTGTTTAATTACATCATTACATATTACTATATTGGATTTCAAACACCGTTTGAATGGTTTCATTGTGTTTTCTTGTGGTTTCTACTGTTTCATTGTCTTCTTGTTGATTTAAAGGGTTAGTTCACCCAAAAATGAAACTTATCCACACCCTGTCGATCTAGACCCATGA
Organism: Cyprinus carpio; assembly: GCF_018340385.1. Classification (NCBI taxonomy): domain Eukaryota; kingdom Metazoa; phylum Chordata; class Actinopteri; order Cypriniformes; family Cyprinidae; genus Cyprinus; species Cyprinus carpio. Next base: position 7,653,558 of record NC_056598.1, read on the forward strand.
GACCTTCATACAATTTTGGAAGAAAATAAAAGAAAGATATTTTTACTGAAACCTGAGAGATTTTGTTCCTTCCATTAAAAGTACATTCCGCCACAACTTTAAAGCTTCAAAAAGTTCATAAAGACATTGTAATAATATGAATCAAGCAGTTTAATCAATAGGCAGCTTATCACAAACAGCAGCTAATTAACAAACAAGAAGCATTCTTATTAATAATTCCAACATTGTTAGCAATATTTAGCACAGAGTCGTGATAAATAAACACAATTAAATGATTCCGTTATATTTCTGACATACTTTATGTATGCTTCCTCTGACAACAAGACAAATGGATTTGGAAAGGGGGGGGGGGGGGTGTCAAACGATTAATTGCGACTAATCGCATCCAAAATAAAAGTTTTTGCTTACGTAATATATGTGTGTTTACTGTGTATATTTATTATGTATATATAAATACACACACACACAGTATATATTTTGAAAATATTTACATTATATATTTATATAATTTATAATATATACAAATATATTTAATATAGAAATATTACAAATTTTTCTTAAATATATACATGCATTTGTGTGTATTTATATATACAGTACATAATAAATATACACAGTACACACATATATTACATAAACAAAACATTTCGTTTGACATAACAATTTATATATAATAACAACAACAACAACAAAAAATCATAAACTATGATTTATTCTGAAGCAATATTCTTATCAGCGTTCTATCAGCTGTTACATGTAAATCTGCATGTTTTTTATGTTTAATCCAAGGGCATTTTTTACCTTTATAGAGGGCATTTTCCCCCTAACCTCATTAATTACTTTTTTTAAACTTTTTAATTACTTACTGCTTATTGCACTTCTGGTTAGCTGCTAACTGCATTTCGTTGCCTTGTACCTTACATGTACAATGACAATAAAGTTTAATCTAATCTAATCTAATCTAATCTAATACTTCATCTTTAATTTCAAATTCTTACATTTAATCTATAAATTCAATTATAATAATGGGATTATTATCTCTACATTATTAAATTAAATCATTTACACTGAAAAAATACAATTGCACTGAATGATGTTATGAGATTGTTTTAAATATTTTTTTGGAATATACAAACAAGAAATGATGGTGGAAATTATACTTTGAAACTAAATTAAAACACCAGTACGTGCCAGTAGTGAGCGTTTAATGAGTGAGTCACTGAGTTGTTCATTCAAGCGATTCATTCAAACGGCTGATTCATCAGATGTTTATGCATGGGCTACTGAAACTTTGAATGAACCGATACGTTCAGAAGAACACGGAATCATTCAGCAATGAATCGGCTGGTTGCGGTGAGATGCGCTGTGGTTCCGCCTAAAATGTAAGTGACTTAATATTATTGTTCTTGCTTATTGAACTATTAAACAGTTGTAATGGTGAAAACTTTGTGTGATGTTGCCTTACTAACTGTATTTTAAATATAAAAACTTTTCATTTTGACTTTTTAGCTCAGCATGTTTACTTGTTTCACGTTAATGAAGCGTTAATGTCGAGCCCCGGACGGCCCCGGCCCAATTTAAACCCTTGTATACACTATACCAGTCAAAAGTTTTTAAACAGTAAGATTTTTAATGCTTTAATGTTTCAAACCAATGGGCCACTGGCTGCTCACTGTCTCTGCTTGATGGTCCTCTAAAAAAAAAAAAAACTCTTTCGGCCCCTTAGGTGCATCGGCCCACCGGGAAATTGCCCGGCATGCCCGATTACCAGTCCAGCCCTGACTGTGTTAGAATGTTGCTAAACATATTCTTTTTCAAGTTACGCCCCAAATGAGGAAAATATGGTTTAATGTGATCAATTTAATTTAGTCTTTTATTCACATATACACTACCTGGCCCAAAAAAAGTTGCTTGATTTGTTAAAAAGTTGATTTTAAGATTGAATTATTTTAGCAGTAATTTTTATGGTTCTTGCAAGATGTATGTTTGGCAACGATTGTTTTATCACTCATGAAGTGCATAGCTTTTTATTTCTCAAACAAGCATGTCAGAAGACATACCCTTGAACACTCTTCTTTTGTGTTTTTCACAAATGGCTTTGAGACAACATGTGTAAACAATGTCACTTTTCATTTTTGAGAGACCTATTCCCTATTACTTATAACGTCCAAACATATTTCAGCAACTGTTTCATTGACTGCAGTGACTGCAGTCTCACTCCCTGTGATTTTGTCTTTTCCTGAAAATCACTGACCTTGGCTTCATACTCTTGCGCCTGCTTCACATTCTTTGGGAAGCCAGTGACCAGGTAGCCCTTCCCCTGACGCACAGTGGACGCCATGGCCTCGCACAATAGATCCAGCAGCGTGTCTTAAACACACACACACACACACAAGAGAAAACCAGATGAACACTCACATACAGATTCACAATCCGTGAGAACGGCTGGAAGCATTAGAACACAGGTACAAACACACATTAGATTAGAAGTGGGAAATCTGATGTCTGGGACAACTAAAAGTAGTTCACAGCAAATGTTAATGACAGTCATGTTGCTAGGCAACACCACTGTAACATAAATCATTTGATTAAGTCTGAATCTCTCTGAGCCACATGCCAAACCTTAGCAAATAAACACAACAACAACAGCCTAAGTTAGTGGCTGGAGGGCCTGTCTGCCTATTTTAGCTCCATTCCTAATCAAACACACCTGCTTGTAATTATTACAGTAAACATGAATATTTTAGTTTTTTTTTTAATGGGTTTGATTGTGTTTTATCCTTATCCCACACCTTATTTTTCACTATATTACTTCTTGTCTGTTGTTAAATACTTTCATACATGCATAGTTTCTGTCATGAAACTCTTCTGAGTAGCTGATGCTGGTTCGATTCTTCTAAAGTGGCAGCATGGCCAGTTGATTTCTCTTTCCTGTCTATTTCGGTCCTGACCTGGTAGAGCTAAGTACTACACACCATGAGAATTTTCTTAAGCCCTCCTCTTCCCCAGCACCACCTGTCTAGATCTGTTCTCCTTACTTTACCTTGTGGCAGCACTGACACTGTCTACACTGGATGTTCACTTTCTGGCTTACTGACAACAGGACAAATGGAAGAGTGAAACATTGTTCACTTTGATGCATCTGGTTGAAACAGCTTGTTTTCGTCTCTGACTTAAGAAAGATTCCTGCATCAGGAACACGTGGATTTATTTTTAATGGTGTACCGGATCATGTTGAAGGATTGTTTATTTTTTCAGAGCATTTGACTGCAGATTCTTTTTGTAAACCAGGCACAGTGTAATGGAGACTTTGCAAATAATCTTTAGTTGAAAGATGATGCAGTCTGCTGCATCGCAAACCGTAAGTTAACAGTTTCACAATGCTTTGTCTGTAAATTATGGTTTTATATGGATAATGTTGTCAAAACACTTACTTTACTGACAAGCCTTAAAGTTGAATTTAAAATTTCCTGATAGTTTACTCACCCCCATGTCATCCAGACGAAAAGAAATTAAGGTTTTTGATGAAAACATTCCAGGATTATTCTCCTTTTAGTAGACTTCAATGGCTACCAAATGGTTGAAGGTCAAAATTACAGTTTCATTGCAGCTTCAAAGGGTTTTACACAATACCAGAAGAGGAATAAGGGTGTTATCTAGCAAAATGATCGGGCATTTTCTAAAAAAAAAAAAAAAAAAATGTATATGCTTTATAAACAGAAATGCTCGCTTTGCAGTGGGTCCACAACTTCACGTAATACGCAAGTACGTTGAAAAGGTTACGCGTGATGTAGGTTGTTTACAAGTCAAATGTGCAAAGACTTAGTCAAACGGCGTTTACAAAAAAAAAATTAATATGTATCATTAAACATAGAACAACTTTTCAACGGTCCTCCTTCTCCACATCAGTCGGTACTTCCGCCTATGTCACGCGTGACCTTTTCAATGAAATTACGTATTACGTGAAGTCATGGAGGCGCATCATAGAGCAGTGCAAGGCGAGCATTTCTGTTTATAAAGCATGTACATATATATATATATATTTTTTTTTTTTTTTGCAAATGACTAATCGTTTCGCTAGATAAGATCCTTATTTCTTGTCCGGTATCGTGTAGAGCCCTTTGAAGCTGCACTGAAACTTTAATTTTGACCTTCAACCATTTGGCAGACGTTGAAGTCCACTATAAGGAAAATAATCCTGAAATGTTTTCATCAAAAACCTTAATCTCTTTTCGACTGAAGAAAGAAAGACGTAAACATCTTGGATGACGGGGGTGAGTAAATTATCATGAAATTTTAATTTGAAAGTGAACTAATCCTTAAAAGGACCCACTCCTTAAAAAACTGTATAATTTCAAAGAGAGGGTCAGAATGAAAGTTGAAAAATTATTCTTTTTTTGAATATTTATTTATTCCAAAAAATATTTATTTATTATAAAAGCATAAAAATTGGAACCGGAAAATTCAAGCATAAAATTTGTCCATTTTTAACTGGTTCACAATCCTGCTTCCACAACTCCACAAACAGCTATCTGATTAAATATTATTGTTGTTATTATTCTCTCTTTCAACGTGAACAGACAGTCATTGTCCTTTGGGAAATAAACCAAATTTGAATCTTGTTTGCAGGGGCATATTCAAATTTTGTTCAATGCTCTGTAGATTAAATTGTCTACTTTCCCTAAGTTATAATTGCCACCTACCTCTAACTAGCACGAGGTATTTGAAAATTGGGGTTTGTCTGTGTGTTTTCAGTTGTGCTCTACTTCTGCTGCCTTTGGTTGTGCTCATACTTTATTTATTTTCCAAAAGCCTATTGTTTGTGAAGTACATGTCTGGAATTTATTATTTTTGTGTCTTCATGGTAAAAACTGTCATGTCATTTTGCTAAATGATTTTTTTTTTTAAAGGAAGACCTCACATGTCCCAGCAAAAAAATGTGTCAATCCAGGAAAGAAAACTGTAAGTGCAAATTAATTTACATAGCCTATCTAATAATTTACACAGCCTTTTTTCTACACATCCAGCCCTTTAAAGGTTAAACTATTACATAACACTTCTCAGCAAAATGTTACTGAGAAGTGTTATGAAATACTGTGTCTTCCTGTGTTTGTTTCACATGCGTCAAATTCAGTGAAGGTGAAGCTGATCGTTGTAATTTTCTGTAATGGACTTTAACAAGATTGTGCACCTCAGGAAGCTGCTCTCCTCTTTCCAAAAGGTCTCGGAGAAATTGTCCTCTCTCACTGTGAGACTGCAACTCGCTGCACAGGATGTCCCCAGGACATAGGCGCTTCAAACTGTACCGCTCCTCTATCTTCTCCGATTGTAGAGCTTTCCCCGATCCCGGCCCACCTAGTCAGAATGAGAAAGTTGAGAATAAATCTATAATGAAAAACTGCAAATAAAATGGATGAGAAAGATTGTTCTAAATAGTGGGGAACAAGGGCCAGATCCTCAGTAATTGACTGTCTTGGGAGATGAGGGATGGATAATCAGCAGATATCTGAGGTCTGTACCTCACACTATGCACTGGCCCACCCCGACCTTGCCATCTGACTGAAGTCCCAGAGGCTTTCATTAAGATTCTGCACATAGCTCAGGGCAGCCCTTATCTATCCAAACAGTCCACAGGCGGACTTCCCCAGTGTTAACGTCTCCTACACAACCAACAGTTGTTGTCTATATATATAAGGCATATTTGAAACTGGTAAGAATGCTTCTGAAAAATCCTAGCATCAAAGGAAAAAGCAAAGGGGTGAGTGGAAACAGTGAGTGGAAGGACACTTTGTTGATAGCTTGGACTTTATTTACTAGATAGCCCCACCTACTGATAAATCTTATTGGTTCAAAATCAATGCTTTATAGTAATATTGCTATCTGATTGGATGTTACAGTTGTTGCTATTTTCACTTTTAGTGTGGGGTGACAAATGACTTCAAAGGCCAGTATCGCTGTGTTTTTCTCCATTGTCTAGGGATAAAATAAATATATTAAGCCATTCATCGTTATATTTAAAAGCCATTTTTTAAATCATTTAAAGTGCCACTATTATGGGTAATGAAATGTTCATATTTTGGTTTTGGGAGTCCCCAATGACAGGTTAACATGCATGCAAGGTCAAAAAACACTTTCACTGTCTTATAATATGCATTTATTTTTACCTTACTTTCTCAACGACTCCCAAACAATTCGCTGAACGATTCATTTTTCCAAACCCCTCCTTTGCGTGACGCTAATTGGCGGTGATTGGTCTGATTGGTCTCATTTCAATTGCATCTTGCCTGTAACACCCGATAAAGCAGCGTTTGTGAGCACAGTGCTGCTTTGCCTACAGTGTTACCGGGGAAACTGCTACTTTTACCACTCCTAAAGCAGCACCTAGTGGCAAACAATGAATTTGCATTTTCATTCAGATCAAAGCGAAAAGACCAACAAGTGGGCGGGCAATATGCTAATGTTTAAAGTTGACATCAACATGAAACGGCTTGGGATCTGTTTAAAAAACGACTTGTTTCAATGATTCAGGGTCAACTCTTTTGAGAGACAATAACTTTATACACGGTGCACTTTCAGTTTTAAAAATTTGCAGGATGTTTTCAATCACTTAGAGCTGCTTTACACACTGCATGAAAGGTAATTTTCAAAAATCCATAATGGGGCACTTTAATAGGCCTTACACTCTTTTAATTTATCTCATGTTTCCGTTCAATTTTTTTTTAGAGTTGGTAAAAGATTTTTTTTTTATGAGTTTAAAAGAAGCATCTTATGCTCACCAAGACTGCATTTATTTGATCATACAGTAAGACACTAATATTGTGAAATATTATCAAAATTATATATATTTTTTGAATATATATTTAAAATGTAATTTATTATTGTTACAACAAGGCTGAATTTTTAGCATCGTTACTCCAGTCTTCAGTGTCATGTGATCTTTCAGAAACCATTCTTATATGCTGATTTGGTGCTCAAGGAACATTTCTTATGCTTAACAATACTGAAAATAGTTGTGATGCTTATCTTTGTACAAAGTGTTACTTTTTTAGGAATAATAACTTTCTATGATGAATAGAAAGTTACATGAAAAGAAAATCTTGTGTAACATTACAAATATCTTCACTGTCACTTTTTAATTACTTTAATGCATCCTTACTGAAGCAAAGTATTAATTTCTTACACCAAAAAAAAAAAAAAAAAAAAACGTACTGGCCTACTGACCCCTACTGATTGATTTATTTAATGTTATAAATGTTATATTTCATCTGCAACAACATCGTATTGGATATGTTTGGTCATTAACCTTTAAATGCATCATTATGCAAACATATGCTCTCTGACCCTTCTGCCCTTTCGGATCCTTACACAATCAAGGTCCAGAAACGTAGCAAGGACATCGGTAAAATAATCCATGTGACATCACGGGTTCAAGTGCAACTTTATGAAGCTACGAGAATAGTTTTTGTGCAAAAAAAACAACAACAAAAAAACTTTATTCAACAATTCTCTGTGTCACCCAGGTGCAATTTTGGAGAGTATCCACTAAACGTAAACAGCTTATACTGTTCTGTGTGAGCTGCGTCACGTGGCTACATATCTGTGTGGCTATTTTTTCATGCACAAAAAGTATTCTTATAGCTTCGTAAAATTGCGGTTGAACCCCTGATGTCACATGGATTGTTTTACTGAACTCCTTGCTATGTTTCTGGACCTTGATTGTGTAAGGATCCTTGATGTCTATGAAGGGTCAAAGAGCTCTCAGATTCCATCAAAAATATCTTAATTTGTGTTCTGAAGATGAATGGAGGTCTTACGGGTTTGGAACAACATGAGAGTGAGTAATTAATTGCAGAATTTTCATTTTTGGGTGAACTATCCCTTTAATCTTGTTTTACTTGGGTTTACTTCATATAATTTTTTTTTTTTTTTTTTTTTTGATGCAATTGGATCTTGCCTTTTTGCTCTTTCTAAAACAGCCACCATTACAAGAACATAGTGGCAACCGTAGCTTTCGTAGACTGTCCTCGGCACACAGATATAGCATAACCATTCAGCACTAGGTAAAAATGATGGTGCACTGTGTTAATTATTTTTTAAATATCTTGTTAAACAGTCCATATTAAATCAAATATATTAACATTGTTTTTACCATATTGTTTTAATATATTGTTTCTTCTAAACAGCACTGAGATACAATGGAGAACAAATAGAGACATTTGTTCAGGTGTTCTGCCTCTCAGATTTCAAAATGAATGGTAAAATTAATTTTGATCTTTACAGATCACAATGCATTCTTTAAAATATTCACACAGCAATCCAACCCAGTCGCTGTTTGTTTCTCAATCCTTCACATGTGAACACTTCAATCAGGCTTGGATTTATCTTATTCTTCATGCCCCTCCATTGTGGACATTGTTTTATATGCCTATGAGCTCTAAACCAGAAAATTGTGCTTTTACCCTGTTTAGCTACTCTTAAGCTCTCTTTTCTATTCTAGAAATCAGGGTGTAAAAAAAAAAATATTCAAAGGCGTTCCGAGTCTTGCTATTAGGTCTTATCTAATTCTTCTCCTTGACAAGTACTACAGTGAAGATACAGCTCTGATAAATCTTTCAGGAAGTCTTTAACGTGTCAGTTAGGGTGGTCAAGTGCACTTGAGAGTATAATTCACTCAAGCTATCAATCTCAGATCCATCCAGCTGACTATCGACAGCCATATCCAAACCAAAATTACAAGCCTAACTGTTATACCAAACTGCTTGAGAGACAGAGGACAGGAACAAAGACCATATCCACCAGGTTCCTTTCAACGGACCACCAAATTGATTCCTTTACGTCTCTTTTCACCACAAAGAGATGTACAGCTTGGCTTTTCGTTCACTTCGCTACATCCCAGTTGGCTAGAGTTTTTGAACAAACATGAGGGAAGGAAAGCCCCTAGCACACAAAGACTCCTACCATCTTGACCGTCTGCGTGCTATTATGTCTGATATAGTTTCAATGCTGCGATGTACGTACTTTGCATCACAACACTGCTTCCTGACCTGTTCTTCTGGGGGAAATGTAGGAACAATAAACATTGCTTTGCGTGTTTGTCTATAATGAAAACAATGTGCAATGAAATTATAGTTTAATGTGATAATGCTGTTTTGCCAGCTAACATACCAATCACAAAGATGACCTTTGATTTCTTGGTCTCCACAGGAAAACCTGGTGGCATATTGAAAAAGAAATTACAATCAGATAATCAACTTTAGCATGTCAAAATATAGCTTTGTAATACTGTGCGGTACAATTAATGGTGGAAAATAATGACAATAATGGAACAAATAAAATGCAGGGTTACTAATAACAAATAAATTAAAATAAAATACATCCTTTGTTCGTTTTTATCAGTAGCGAGAGAAATTATCATGACAGTCAGTGGTTATGCATCAGAATGGTTACACCCAGCTTTGAGTTTGATACTTTTAATCGTTTACTGACTGTTGACAGAAAGATTTAGTGTAATGTTGTGTCACTAAAAATTTGAAATCTTAAAAGTCACAAAATTGCTAAAGTTTTGTGCAAACTATCTTATATTTTGAAATTTTAAATTCATCTTTTACTGGAAAATTCAAACACTTTCAGTGTTTTTTTCAGCCTGAATTTTGCCACTAAGACCCAAATATACTGGAATTAATCTCAAATTCCACAAACAAACAGTAAGATTGTATTTTAAAGGTGATTTCACATAAAATAGTTACTAATGTGTAAGTTTCATGGATAAAATCTTCAGTAACATCTTTTTTCCCCACAAAACCAAGAATGTAAATCTGGAGTCTGTAACTTGATGTCTGGTTAAAAATGATCCAGAATATTTGACCAAATATATAACCAGCCAGTGTTCAAAACTATTACATTACTTTAGCCTGATTCACAATGGTATGATTGCAATAATGTTTTCTAATTTGAGTGGTACTGGTAGGAATTTGCTGGAATTTCGAAATCCCGGCTAGTACGCAACATCACATGTGAAAATTCTTATTTGGTTCATATAGTCCAAGACGTAAGCTAGAATATGTGATTTCTAAGTACAGTATCCACAGTGGTGTGATGACTGACAGCCATACATACACCTCAAAACATTAGATTCATCCACGCTGGAGCTGTGCCTGTACACAACCCACGTAATAAAGAGAATTGCGCAAATAACTGCAATTGCAGGTTTTCAAACAGAGATTGGACAAAGAGGCAAAACTTAAGCTGAACTGAACTGAAGCTTAATTTTGGTGAGACTATTTATATTTTCTTAATTGTGTATTTCCCAGTTTTTCAGAACTGCATCATTATTAAACTGCATCAACGAGCATATATTTATTCTATCAACAGTATAATAATAAATAAGCCCACACACAAATACAGTACACAAAGATAAGTTGAGTGATACTGTGCTCACTTTCTCCAATCGCTTCTGCATATCCAGCCACCTCTTCATCAGTCTGCCATAGAGAAAAACACATAAGAAAAGGAATTAAATTACTTTTAAAAAGATCACAGATCTGTACAAGACAACAATTCTATGATCAAATGCCCATCCATAGATCCTCTAAATAATGGGCCATCCAAACAGCATAGGAACTGCACAATCTGACCTGCAATGTGTTTACGCATTTAATCTGATCTGAGATTGCTTATTTTTAATTTAAATATTCAATAAAGTTGGAATTTATTTTTCAAAAGTGGTTGAACTCACAAATGTCTGTATCTATACTTAGATTTTATGTAATCTCGTCATGAAATACATGATTTTCTTCAATCATTTTTGCAAACTCTATTTGCCATTACAGAAGTCCTCTCCTGGAATACTTGATGAGGTTGGAGAACACCTGGAAAGAGACCAGAGACCACTGATACAGAATCTCTCCAGGTCCTTTACATTCTGAAGTCCTTGTTGTTACATGTCCTCTTCAGTTCACCCCACTCATTTTCTATTCACGTCAGAGGACCAGGATGGCCATGGCAGAAGTTTCATTTTGTGCTCAGTGACCCATTTTTGTGTTGATTCTGATGTTTGTTTTGAATCTTTATACTGATGAAGATCCAACCACGGCCCGTTATAAGATTTCTAGCAGAGGCAATCAGGTTTTTTTTTATTTGTTGGTATTTAACAGAATCCATGTATCTGAATAAGATATCCAGCACCTCCAGCAGAAAAAAAGGCCTTCATCATTAAAGATGCAGCATTATATTTAACTGTGGACATGAAGGCCTTCATCATTAAAGATGCAGCATTATATTTAACTGTGGACATGGGGTACTTATACCTATGGATCACTTTAATTATTTTTCTTGAATCTGTCCAACAACTTGTGACATATATGTTCTGAGTCATTTTGAGGTTTTTTCGGCCCCAGTCTCAGTATCTGGAATTCTACCAGCTGTGATCCCTGGAGTGTTTTTTTTCAAATCAGGCAGATTTCTAACATTTTTTTTGATAAACCCTCCCAAACAACCCTTGTCGATATAGGTGGGAATTTTTAATACTTTTTATCCTTTTTCTTACAGCTACTTTCTATATTGATTTTCTTACAGCTTTTTTATATTTTGTGAAGTTCAACAATCTTTTGCTGCACATCCGAACTACATTCTTTAGTTTTACTCATTGTTTTTTTTTTGTGAGTATATATACACACCTCGAATCTCTGGCTGAGTCAGCAGCAAAAACTTATGTTGAAAGGGACTGAAACAAGGTTGTAATTATTTTTTACTTTCAACAACCCATTTTAAGATGCAACAAACAAATGTACTGAGCAGTGTTATCATGGGAAATCCCCTTAATGAGTGATGAAAGGATAGTATGACAAAGATATTGCTTTCCTCCATTCCTTCAAATGAATGTTTTATAGTGAATATAAGATTAAGCTGAAGAATGCTGTATTAGATGCAGGTAATCACACTTGTTTAGTCTATCTCTCTCTCACAATACTCTACATAATACAGTCAGCTTTCAATAAAGGAACTCAACATTCCTTTGCTACTAGTTCTAAAGTGATGTTTTCAAATTAGTAACGGAGGCTTGGGCTCAGCTGTTATACTGTTTACCTGAGATTTGAATCTGGGGAAGAACGAAGTAGTTCCACATGCAAAGGGGTTTTGTGTTTGTTTCTTATTTGTTTCCTAATTTATTAACTTTGTGGTTGCTTCTTATTTATTTCTTAATAAACAAACTTAATAAACGCTTAATAAACAAACTCCAGCTGGTCCAAAATGCAGGAACTTACTAGAACCAGGAAGCATGATCATATTAGCCCGGTTCTGTCAACACTGCACTGGATCTCTATTAAACATTGTATATATTTTAAAATCTTGCTTATTACTTATAAAGCCCTGAATGGTTTAGCACCTCAGTATTTGAACGAGCTCTTATTGCATTATAGTCCTCAACGTCTGCTGCATTCTCAAAACTCTGGGAATTTGATAATACCTAGAATTTCAAAATCAACTGTGGGCACCAGAACCTTTTCCTATTTAGCGCCAAAACACTGGAATAACCTACCTAACACTTTTCGGGAGGCAGACACACTCTGTCAGTTTAAATCTAGATTAAAGACCCATCTCTTTAGCCTGGCTTACACATAACACACTAACACATTTCTAATATTTAAATCCATTGAAGGATTTTTAGGCTGCATTAATTAGGACAACCGGAACTGGGAACACTTCCAGTAACACACGATGTACTTGCTACATCGTTAGAAGAATGGCATCTATGCTAATATTAGTCTGTTTCTTTCTTATTCTGAGGTCACCATAGCCATCAGATCCAGTCTGTATGCAGATCCGATGGTCACTGCTGTCACCTGGTATCCAGCCCAGATGGTGGATCAGCACCTAAAGAGGACCTCAACAGCCCTGAATATCAGCAGAGACCAGGACTACTAGATGAGCCCCAGAGACAGATCCCCCGTGAAGACCTTTGTCTCCTAGATGGCCACCGGAAACAGTTGAGTCCTCTGCACAATGTGACTTTGCTGCAGCCTGGAATTGAACTGCTGGTTTCGACTGGCCAGAGGAGAACTGGTCCCCCGACTGAGCCTGGTTTCTCCCAAGTTTTTTTTTTCATTCTGTCACCGATGGAGCTTTGGTTCCTTGCCGCTGTCGCCTCTGGCTTGCTTAGTTGGGGACACTTAATATCCAGCAATATTGTCGACTTGATTGCACAGATACTATTTAAACTGACCTGAGCTGGATGATGACATCACTGAATCCAATGATAAACTGCTTTTGAAAATTGAGTGTTTACTATTGTCATTTTGCATTATTGACACACTATTTTCCTATTTAATAATGTAAAGTGCTTTGACAATCTGTATTGTTAAAAGCAATATATAAATAAAGGTGACTTGACTTGACTATTTAAATTATTGTGCCATTGAACTGTTGCATAAACACAATTTTGCACTTGTTAGCCATGCAATATTACTCTGTATCAGCACAAAGCCCTGCTCATATAGAGCCATATCACAGTGTCTTAAAAACCCTTTTGTATGTGGAATTACATTTTTCCATCACATTCAAATCTTCCTTCCGCCTTCCGTCATTTTAGAAAAAAATTAACCCTGTTTTTAGAATTTTTAACATTGTTTTTGCATTGTGTCATTTTCGAAATGAAGCCAATGATGCAATGCATTTTTATTATTAAATTCAGCACAAAGTAAACAAATACTACAATGCTGTATAGTTACGGTTGTGCATAACAAATATACTTAATTTAAATATGATACTATAACATTTTTTCCTGAATTTAAGTAACAAATTCCTTTTGAGTATTTTCTTGAGAACTGAAGGACCATTAAAAGCATTTAATTATTGTGAGAGCAATGTTGCAATGCACTAGTTTAATGGTCCTGAAAATTGACTCCATGCTTTTTGTTTTGCTTTTTATTTTTTACAAATGTATTTTTCGTTAGATTTTAGAGCGAAAATATGACACTTCTAGACAGTCATTTTATCCGAGTTTCACTGGGCTAATTAAAACAAAAGCTGTGAGGTTCTTCATGTTTGAACATAAACACACCACAGAAAACTGGGAACATGACAGTTTGTGTGGTGATTACTGTGATTAAAAGAGATCTGGGCTGTTTAACAGAAAAACCTTAGGCGGTAACTTGCCACTTTTTGCAGCATTAGAGAAGATGAGATGAAAAAAGAGAACGTGTGGGAGGAGTGCAGGGTGCCACTGATGAGCATGTTTGTGATGTGGGCAGGCCAGCCGGTCTGATGACTCACTTGCAGAAAGAGAGAGAGAAGTGATACACAGACCCACATGCCTGCAAACAAGCTCTAACTTGGATTACTTAGGCCACAAAGCCTAGCCATACACACTTAGTATGACCACACCAATACTTCCAGTAGTGCTTGATAAATATAGGTTTTTATAGGATTCTTAAATTTTTATATTTGGATCCCTCAGTCTTTAATATTTGAATATGGTCTACATGCAAATACATCAAAATAGAGCTTTTTAATGTTGGTTTCTTTTCAGGAATCATCTTTTATATTGCTTAAAGCATGACTCTAACAATATTTCAAGAAGACTGTGCTTAAAACAAGAAAGATAACTTTAACTTGTTTCAAAACAAGTTTTTGCCAAGTTTATTCCATATACTATTCAAAGGCAGGCTTTAAGATCTTTTAGATCCTACCTGTCTGATTGCTACCAATTTGTTTATTTAAACGGGGAGTTATCTCAGTTATCACCAGTAAGGTATGGAGTGGCACAAGGATATGTCCTTGGTCCTCTGCTATTTTTAATATACATGTTGCCCCTTAGCAATATTATTAGAAAATACAGGATTAGTTTCCACTGTTATGCTGATGATACTCAACTATATACCTCAACAAGACCAGACGAAACTTCTAAATTATCTAAGCTAACAGAGTGTATTAAAAATGTAAAAGATTGGATGACCAATAATTTTCTCCTATTAAATTTGGGTAAGACAGAGGTATTACTATTGGACCAAAAAACAGTATACAGAATCTCTTGGATTGCAGTTTGCAACTAGACGGATGTAGTGTTTCTTCCTCTATAGTAAAAAATCTTGTCTTTTGAAAATCATATTTCCCATGTTACAAAAATAGCGTTCTTCCATCTTAAAAACATGTTACCTGTTTCTGATGCAGAAAAGCTAGTTCATGCAATGCATTCGTGACCCCTAGACTGGACTATTGTAATGCACTGCTAGGTGGTTGTCCTGCATCCTCAATAAACAAGCTACGGATAGTCCAAAATGCAGTGGCTAGAGTCCTAACCAGGTCATGAAAATATGATCATATTACCCCAATTTTTCAGCCTCTGCACTGGCTAACTATTAAGTTCCGTATCAGTTACAAAATATTATTACTTACTTATAAGGCCCTTAATGGTTTAGCTCCTGTGTACCTAACAAGTCTTCTACCACGCTACAATCCATCACGCTACCTAAGGTCTCAAAACTCTGAACTTTTGGTAGTACCTAGGATAGCAAAGTCCACTAAAGGAGGTAGGAGCTTTGTCGCATTTGGCTCCCAAACTCTGGAATAGCCTTCCTGATAATGCTCGGGGTTCAGACACAGTCTCTCTGTTTAAATCTAGATTAAAGACAAATATCTTTTGCCAAGCATTCAAATAATGCATCTCATAATCTTGTACTGCAGTTATATTTTGTCAAATGCACATTATTCTTTAGCTTGGGTTAAACAAATCGATTTTGCTTGGTTGGAACAGCAGCTATGCTAATTATGTCTCTATTTGTTTCTCTGTTTCTTCCACAGGATTGACATCACGTGATAACTAGGATTTACACAAGCTTCAGTCTGAAAACAGAACACCTGAAAAAAGATGATGCCAACCCCTCAGAGGACCTCAGATGATGCCAACTCTGAAACAACTTAAACAAATTTTGCTATAAGTTTGATTGCAACATACAATAATTGTTGTTAATAGTGTTCATCGTCTGTTTGATTATGTCTTTAATTGATTTTTCTGTAAATTTCTGCCATATGTACATTAACTGACAGTCACCACTGATAAGCTACTACTAAATATATTGTAGAAACGTAGGCCTCATTTACACTGCCAGGTAAATGTGACCCAATTCCGATTTTTTGCTCATATGTGACACAGATCAGATCTGTTCTATGACAGTGTAATGAGGAAAAAAACGCATGCATTTCGATATTTTGAGATCGATTTCAGGCCTCATTCATATGTGGAAATAAATCGGATATAAATCAGATATGTGCCAATGCGACTGTCGTGTAAACAGGCAGATCGGATTTTCTGAGGCATTGTGTTCTGTATGTCATTAAAACTGTGACAATTTGGTACTTCTTCGCAGTTTAATCACGTCATATGTGACCAGTGCAGGCAAAATGAGTGTAAATTCGCATGGGCTGTTTTGAGCTACAGGCAAAAAAAGGGAAAAATGCTCCAAGTAGTAATTAAACATCTAAAATTATCTTTATTTGTAGATTTTCTGAGAGGATTAACGTTACAGTAGCTACCTTTTCTCCGCTCGCGCTAACTGTCATCCAAAGTGCGTGCATATAGCGGCACTTCTGACGGCGAGCGATCCCGATAAATAGCCTACACACATCTACAGAATTACAGTATTTCAGAATTCACGCAGACATCATCTGCTCTGTCTTCAGTGAACACTTAGGGAACTGTTGGGGGAAAACATCTGATGTGTAACATTATATCAGATCCGTGCATTACAGTATAGGACGTCTGCATCATTATCATAATGTTACTCTAACAACAATAGAAAAGAGGGAATCACTCGCTGCACTTCATTGAACTGCTTTTGTAGTTTGAATAAAAAATTTATTTGTAAAGAGCACACTTAAGTTATTTTTACGTTTGATTATTTGTTTTTCGTACATGAATGCTTTAGTTTAGATATAAAATGATAAAGGTAATGCATTATTTATTTATTTCTAGGCTATTTGTTCTACTGTTTTTCTTTTCCTCACATAATGACTTAAAATGGGTGTGACTCAGTCGTTTTTTTGTCCGATTCCAACAAATCATAAATAATTTTGAAGGTCTTTTAATGGAGAATGTCTTTTTTTTATTGCTCATTGTGTCACAGTATTCTCATGAAGAAGCACATGTGGAGGCGGTAAATGACAACAACGCATGCTCGATGTTTCAGGTGGTATAGCAAGTGTAAACACATGAATCGGATATGGGTCACAATTGAAAGAACGTGTAATCGGACAGCCAAAAAAATTTGGATATAGGCAACAAATCAGAATTGGGCATCAAGACCTGCAGTGTAAACGAGGCCTTAATTTTCTGTAAAGTTGCTTTGCAGCGATTTGTATCATGAAAAGCGCTATGGTATGGCCATAGTATATAAAAAATATGGCACTACTATGGTGCATGTTCCAACGTTCAACGTTCACGTTTTAGCTCTCACTCCTTTACTTGGTTTCTCTCTCTGACCATGAAGGACGTTTTCTAATGAATATCAGTCTGCCTCTCATTCATTAGCTGTGCAGATTGAACAGCCGCGAAGGTTGGCCTGATGTGCTGTGGACGTTTGCTTTGTGTGTGTGTGTATGTATGTGTGTGTGTGTGTGTGTGTGTGTGTGTGTGTGTGTGTGTGTGTGTGTGTGTGTGTGTGTGTGTGTGTGTGTGTGTGTGTGTGTGTGAAGTAGCCGTGGGCGCTGCAGGAAGTGTTAGAAGCATGATTTCAGCAGACACCCCTGTCTCATAACGCAGCACAGGCTGCTGGATGAGACACTTGTCCTCTTGTGCTGCATCTCATCTACATTGCCTTCTGATACTGCTGGTAAAAATATCATTGTTTTAAATGAGCAAAAACAAACCCATAAAAAATCTACTTTGAGGGGACTATAGTAAAATGACGGTAACAGATACCATATGCCTTAATATATAGTATGCTACTGAATGAATACTGCATTAAATATACTATGGAATATAATAACTTATACTATAGCATTTTTATGGTACTCAAAAGAATACCATAGTGTGGGTAAAAAAAATAGCAGTACTATTGTACATGTCCAAAAACATGATACTATCATCCAAAAAAAAAAAAAAGTAGTATTAATATTACCATGGATCATGACTATGGTACTACCTCTAAAAAACAAACTAGGTACATGTCTAATATGTTACATAGTTACTACTGAATGACAACAAATGTAACCTATACATTAAACAGTGTCCATAACATGCAAATCATCCATAACACAAACCTCTACCGTTATTATGTAAATGAGTTTAACCACTGATATAACAGATGGGAGCAGATTAAAGTAAAATCCAGTGGCTCTTGAGGATTTTGCTGGCATAGTTTCCTTCTCATTCCTTTTTTGAAGAAAGAGTCACTGCAAAATAATACTAAGTTGTTCTGACTGATCACTCTTATCCTGTGATTAAACATTTCTATCCTGATGAAAGTGCCCTTGTGAAAAAGAAGTGCTAGTATTTAATGTGCACTTGTAAAGTACTTCAAATGTTAAAAAAACTGTACTTTAAGATAATATATTAATGAAATAAAGCCACTTAAGAGATTACACTTAAAGAGAGTATACTATCATAATTTACATACACTTAAAGGGTCTTGAAACCCCAGATTACTTTTTTCTGAGATTTTATCAGAGGTGCTTGTGTTGCACATCATAGAAGACAATGTTAGCATCCGTTACATTTTAACTGTTGGAGAAAACTGGTTAATTTTAAGCTTTTTTGCGCTACTTTCATCTTCTGGGTTTAAAATCTACATCGTGTTGATGTCACAATTTGTGACGTGGCAATGGATTATAGTACGTCAATGACACGTCAGTGTCTATTAAATTATTCATGAGACTGCGTGCTCTTATCCTAGGAGAAAACGCTTCGCTTAATTATTCACGACAGCATGTGTTGATTTGCTATGACAGACTGTGAGATCACGCACATTAACTGAGAGAAACGTTCATGGATCGTAGAAGAGTGTTTGTTTTTGCTTTGTAATAAGAGTGCGGCACAAACAGAATTCATTCACTTAGTGGGTGTTACCGTTTTTACAGCTCAGTGACAAGCTGTCGAAAGGCTTATATAACACCACAGAAAAAGCCTTAAAAGTTTAAAAGGCAAAGGATTGCAAAATTACATACAAAAATGTATTTAAGTCCTACTTAATTGGATCAAAGTGTTAGACATTGCCAGTGTTAGGGGTAACGCAATATAATTAACGCAAGCTAAGTAACCAGATTAATTTTCTAGGTACCTATAATGTAATAAATTACTTTTAAAGGTGACATATCATGAAAATCTGACTTTTCAAGGTTTTAAGTTCTATAAACAGGTCCCTGGTGCATCTACCAACCAAGGAAACGTGAAATAGGTTAACCCAGTAACTTTGTTTTGGTAAGCCCTTTTTTTGCAAGCGTCTGAGAAAACGAGCACATCTGATTTCACCCCCTTGGTGACGTGGCAAAGGGATCTCATTATAATATTACCGCTCCTTAATCTGTAAGATTCCACCCACGGTGCTGTCATTTTGATTTCGCAAGCGACAACAGTGTACCAGCTTTAATGCCATGGTGAAAGTTTGAGCAAAACATGCTAACTGTTCTGTCTTTGGCTGCAGAGACGAGCATAGAACACTATTTAGAGTCCCAGCCTCAGAGTAGACAAGAGAGCAGTGGAATTATTGATTTATTTACTGTATATTGCTGCTGCCACACAGATCTAAAACCTTCACAGACATAACCAACTGTTTTTGTAACTCGTGTGTTTTTGACGTAAACTTGTGTGTGAATGAGAACTTAGTTTAGTACTCACATGCTGTGACAGCCACTTTCTGTCCATGTGCTTCAGATGTGTGCACTCAGAAAACTCTATATCAGAAGCTTAAACTAATATGGTTTAAAACGCATGTTTTTAACAGGTCCCAGGTGTAATGACACAGCTCTATTCTGGAAAAGGGGGTGGGGAGCAGCAGCTCATTTGCATTTAAAGAGACAGGCACGAAAAACAGCGTGTTACTGCTTCCACTCAAAATAGGCATTTTCAAAATTATATAATAAATGATCTGTAGGGTATTTTGAGCTGAAACTTTACAGACACATTCTGGGGACACCAGAGACTTATATTAGATAATGTAAAAAGGGGCATAATATGTCACCCTTAAATTTACAATGGAATATCCAAGTTACTTTTTCAAATAAGTAAAGCAAGATACTTTCCCCCCATTTATTTACTGGCACCTTTCCTGGGGTGTAGGCACTTCCTTCAGCCTGAGGCTTATTAATTTCACTTTTGGCATGAAAGGGCTTTTACAGTTGCCAAAAATATAACATAAAAAAAAAATTCCAGCCCATATGACAAAAAGTAACACAAAAATAACATAATGCATTACTTTCCATAAAGAATAACTAACACAATAAGTTGCTTTTTTATGGAGTAATGCAATATTGCAATGCATTACTTATAAAAGTAACTTTCCCCAATGCTGGACATTTCTGTCCACCACCATCTTCAAAACCATCCCAGTAGAGTTCCAAAGACTTGTAGAATCAACGGGCACATATTGACCCACAAACTCACTTGACAAGACATTTATTTTTCTTTAATTTATCATCCGTCTGTATATCAGTAAAATGTCATGGGTTGCTAAAAACATGAAGGTATAGGACAAAAATGAGGACATAAATATTTTGATTTGTACTGAAGATTTTCTGCACTGTAGATGGATGTCTTAATCCAAGTCGCTGGCGAACAGTCACAGTACAGAACCAAGCCAGTGTGGCTGGAGCCAAGAACCTGCTGAACACATTGCACACTGAGCTGAAGACTGCTCTGAGATCTGTTCTCATCTGCAGAAGTGTTTTTCCCTGTGTGATGCTGATGGCATGGAGAGTTTGCTGTTAGCAGTGCCGCTGATGGACACAGATGAAAGGGTCACGGTGGGAATGTGGGTTGATCCACATCCATAAACACTCTTCACATCATCCTCCACGAAGGAGCCTTAATGACTGCTTTTGTCTCATGCAGACACGATTTTAACCAAATATAATGGAGAAAGCATGACAGCCTCTCCATGGAAATTCACAGTTTCAGGAATTTAGTTTGATTGACATGTAGCAACAGGGAGAGTCTAATTGGCTGGCCGCTTTCATGTAGCCCTGCCATATCTGTTGTAGATAGCGAGAACCCTCTGAATGGAAGATAACATGTCACTATGTTTTGTGTGTGTGTGCATGTGTATTTGTGTGTGTTTGTGTGTATGTGTGGTTGGAGACGAGATGAAAGGAAAAAGCAAGTGAAGAGAACAAGAGGCTCCCAAAAGCAATCCAAACAATCCATCGCAGGGGCACTGATGGTTCCTGATAGTTTTGAATTTATTTTAAATTGTGCATAAATCTATGAAGCTGAATGTAGTATTCTTCTATATATATTGAGAATGTAAAAAAAAACTAATGCTCAGCTTGTATAAAATAACGATGATGACAGATCCAAACTGTAAAATTAAGTTCATTCATATGCATGCTTGAGATAAGTGAAAAACTATTTACTCACATACAATTCTAACTGTGAAAGTACCCATAACAATATGTCAAAAAAAAAAAAAAAAAATGTCTGACATTTTTATTTCAGAAAAAAAGCCATTTCCTGGGCGGAAAAGGCAGAATTCTCTTGTGAGACATCTATATATAGACCACACACGCACACATACACACAAAAGACAATTTGAAAAGAGCTGTTAACAAACATTTTTTGTTACATTTGACTTTAATTTATGGACATTAAAAACAATGAAGCATTTTTAAATATATATTTTATGTTCTATAAAAAAAAGTCATACAGGTTTGGAACAACAAGAGGGTAAGTAAATTATGACAGAATTTTTATTTTTGGGTGAATTATCCATTTAAAGGGTTACTCCATCACAAAATGAAAATTTTGTCATTAATCACGATTAATCACGACCTTGACACTGTTATTTATTTGGCAGTCTATGGGACAGTCTCAAGCCTCCCTGTTTTCATCCAAAATATCTTAAATTGTGTTCCGAAGATGAATGAAGCTTTTACGGGTTTGGAACGACATGGGGGTAAGTGATTAATGACAAAATTTTCATTTTGGGATGGAGTACACCCTTAAGAGTTTAATTTCTACAATGTAAAAATGAAGTCAAATGTCCATAGTTCCAGAAACACCCATTGTGGGGAAGTCATGGCCTAGTGGTTAGAGAGTTTGATTCCTAACCCTAGGGTTGTGGGTTCGATTCTCGGGCCGGTGATACCACGACTGAGGTGCCCTTGAGCAAGGCACCAAACCCCCAACTGCTCCCCGGGCGCCGCAGCATAAATGGCTTCATGGTGTGTGTGTGTTCACTGCTGTGTGTGTGCACTTTGGATGGGTTAAATGCAGAGCATGAATTCTGAGTATGGGACACCATACTTGGCTGTATGTCACTTCACTTCACTTGAGTACATTTTTATTCAATATGGAAAGGGTCAGTCTGGACATTTATATGCAGCTGTACAGTGATTAAATTTGCTACTGAACTTGACACGTATGTATACAGGTACGTTGTATATGCAATACTTGTAAGTGCAGTGGAGCTTCTCAGACAGAATTTTGCCCCCTTTTACATTTCCAGTGTTACTTCATAGTTAAGGGTGTTTAGAGTCTATCAGTGTTATTGCTGAGATTATACATTTAAACTAAATGAAAATGAAGTTGACAACTAGCTGAAATGCATTTTATATATTATTTCATTTGTTATATTATATTTTATTAAGTTTGTTTATTTTATTAAAAAAATTTTTTTAATGGTTTTAGTTAACTATAATAACTGGAGTCTATTAGGTACTGCATGCGTTACATCACATAAGATCAAAGAACATGCATGTATTAACCTCTTTATAGGACAATGCTATACTAAAATAACCTCTCTTTACAAGCTTTTTCAGAGAGTGGGGATTACATGAAGTTCCACTCTATAGCACATTCTTTCTGACCTTGAAAAAATAGATGCTCTGAAACAATCCCCAAATACACACATCGAGCTATAGTGCCGTCTCATTTATAGGTCGACCGATGTTTCAGTTTTGCCGATTAATCGGCACCGATAGTTGATTGCTGGAACAATCGGTTATCGGCAAAAATCCATTCCGATAGTTTTCCGGATTGTGTCCATTGCTGGAGTGGCTGAGAAGGGTCTGTTTTCATTATACAGTGCAAGAGTGGCCTCTATTTGTTGAAATCACTGACAGCATGTGCTATTTGTTTAGACACGTGATGCTGCATGCTAAACAGAGCAAGAAACTTCAGACACGGATTAAAATGCAGCTGACAGAAAATCCTGCCGCGCCACAGAGCGCAATTCACATAGTTTTCCATTAAATTACATTATATTCGCCCCGAATTGTTAATGTACATAATGAATTGTATATTGAGCATTTTCTTCGAAACGTTTGTCTTTCTGTGGCTCTAATAAAGTCTGTATGCTTTATTTATAGAGCTATAATATAGATCGCTCTTTCCGTTTGCTCCATTTTTTTAAACACTGAACTTCAAACTTATCTATGCCTCATTGTTCATTCTTAAAGTAAACTTGTGTCCGTTTGGTGAATAAATAAACAGTTTTAGACCGCTGCTCGAGTTGAACGCGACACGACTGGAGTGTGTGCGATACCGGTGAGTTCTCCTACACTCAGCACTGCTCTTCTATTTTGATTAGATAATCATCAAGTGTTCAAGAATAGAAGCAGTTAAAGTATGTGAGTATACATTGTGCTGGTATATTTGAAGTGTGTGATTTCTGTGATGTGGAAAACGCGGACAGAATCCAGGCATAAAAACAGAATTCAGTTTAACGCGGAATGTCACGGGATTGGTCAAATTTTGAATGAATTAATCAAAAGTAAGTCATTTGTATTATTTAATATTGTTGTGTTGTGTAGTATCTGTAACTATTAAGCCTTAAAAGTAGATTTAAATATGAATCCTGCATGTTCTGCGTGACTCTAATGAATGGCGCAGACGCAAGGTTTCATTTATACTGAATAGCGTGTGACGCTCGCGGTGATTTCAGTTTCTGTTGTCTCTCTAAATGAGGATGTAAACACATGAACAACATCTACAGAACTGCTCTGAGAGAGCTTTCATGATCTTCTGATCGTATGATTTGAGTAAAACTAGCCTCATATAATATACACAGAACTGTAAAGGTCAGGGCAACCCGTCAGAATAAAAGTTCAGTCTATTTTTCAGTAGAATGTACATAGCCTACTACTACTACTACTACTAAAATGAAACAAACGTTATTTTTTAAGGAGTAATCACACAACATTTTTTCCATGTTTTAATATTAATAGTAAATCCCCTTTGTTTGCAAAAAAAAACAGTTTGCTTAATTTTCAGTAATTAAAAGATAAATTAAATTAATGTTTCATGCCTTGATTTGATAACCAGAAAAATTTTAATACACAACACTGAATCCAGAAAAATTCAAATGGAAATAACAGAATTTGGAAAAATAAAATAAAACGGAATTTAGGAAAAAATAAAATGGATTTTGTGGTCATTTCAACATTTACTATTACTATTATTATTACTTTTATTATTATTACTACTACTAGTATGATTCAGTACTTTTTTTTTATTTATTTTTTAATAAAGCACTATTTTACTTTTTGTTCAGTATGCATTTTAAAAACTATAGGTTAATTAATCGGTATTGGCCAGTGTGGTACATCCTAGCTATCGGTATCAGCAAAATCCACTATCGGTCGACCTCTAGTCTCATTATATCATACACACTTAATGACTCAGAAACAATGATTACATTTCCATATTGAAGGTCAGTGACTATGTACCTGTTTATTAATGCAATAATTAGTTTGAGCTACTGAAATACCCAACAAATATAGAGGCCATTCTACTGTGGCTTTTCTTTAAAAGTCTATTCCAAAAATAGTTCAATAGCATACTAATGAAAGTCAAGGACTTTGGCTTAAGCTTCATCCAGACAGAAACTAATGCAGGAGATAGAGTCATCCATAATGGCTATCCACTAATGCAGGACTGTCACTCAGCAAGCATTTCCATTAAATACAGCATCTCGCACTTGCTCAGTCTGGCTATAATAGCCCTTCAGCAGTTTCATCTGAGCCTAATCTGAGATTCCAATAACTTCATAATGAAATAAAGAGACGAGACAGATGGGACATTTTCCGACATGCTAATGGTGCTCTAAATGCTATTGTGATTTCACAATAACAGTTGCATCAGATAGCACCATTGTGTTTTACTGGATTAAGAAAAAAAAATATTTCAGTCTTTTTACTTCAGGTTTACTGTGCTACTTGCCATTTCTTTGTGTTTATGAAATTTACTAGCAATTTCTGAGTGAACATTTTAAATCCTACACTGGAAAAATTGGTGTAGAAACAACTTTGATAAAACTTTACAATGTATTAAAGGGATAGTTCACCCAAAAAATGAATATCACCCCATGATTTACCCCCCCCCCCCCCCCCCCCGACCCCATAAGCCATATAGGTGTATATGACTTTATTCTTTCAGACAAATAAAATCTGAGTTACATAAAAAAAATATCCTGGCACTTCCAAGCATCCATCTTAAAAAGTGTTCCACATTGCTCCGAGGGGTTAACAAAAGCCTTATGAAGCAAAGCGATGCGTTTTTTTTTTTTTTTTAAAGAAAAATATCTCTTTAAAACTTTATAAACCATAATCTCTAGCTTCCACTAACTGTCATATGAACATACACAAGAAATTGGCATTCCTGCAGATGACGTAGTCGCAGTCTCGACCCCCATTTACTGCCATTATAAAGCTTGGAAGATCCAAGACATTTTTAAACATAATGAAAATGAAAATAATGCTATGTTTCTGGACCTGGGAACATTTCAGTCGTGTTCCTGTCTATGGAGGGTCAGAGAGCTCTCAGATTTCATCAGAAATTTGTGTTCCGAAAATAAAAAAAGGTTTTACGTGTTTGGACCAACATGAGGGTGAGTAATTAATGAGAGTATTTTCATTTTTGGGTGAACTATCCCTTTAATAAATGCTTTAGAAGTATTTTTCATTGTTAGTTCATGTTAACTAATGTTAACAATTAGAACCTTATTTAATGTTTTATAATGTTTTTAATTAGGAATTTTATAGTGTTTTTAATTTTATTAGTAAATTATTGAAAAGGATGGTTTTATTTTAACTTGAAAGTTATTTTTTTTTCTTGTATTCTTGTATTTTCTTGTAAAATTTACTCCAATTCATCTTCGAACAATTCTTCAAAAAATCATATACACCATTTTTTAAGTGCAGCCAACAAAGAAAAACAAAGAAACAAGTTCTCAACCAAACGCCAATGTGTGGATTTAGAAAAGAAAATGGAAACAGAGACATTTTCATACCTGTTCATCAAATTTGGTGGGAACATCTGCCAGGCTGCTGCTGTCTGCAAGCAAACTAAGGTCGAGCTCACTGGGTCCTACAGAGAAAAGCAAAAGATACAATCGAGTTGAAGACGTTGAAAAAAAGCATATATCGAGGTCTGTGATTCAAAGAGGAAAAATACAGAAATTACAGCAAAGCCTTGTGTGACACTCTTGTTCCTCCAAACTATTGTCCGTCACTGAAATGAAGTACTGCTGAACACTGACTTTTCTTTGTTGTTCTGTACCACTAAAAATCACCTTGAAAACAACTGGTTAAAATTAATTAAAAAAAATTGGTTCTGAGAAAACCTCCATAAACATTCAAAGAAAAATCACTATAATGCACAGCCTTGAGTGACTCACTGGTTTTATACAACAGAACTGAGAGCATTATTATCAAACACACCTAGGTTCAACAAAGTTATATATATCAAATAATCCTTACATATTTCTTTCCACCATGTGATATAGCTCATTAGCTGAACTATAGGCTGTATGTGGTATATGCGGTTGCCAAGCAATACAGTGACTCCTAGATTTGGGATCAGTTAACATAACATCTGAATTTGAATGAACAACTGGGAGACTATAAGTTAAGGGGAAAAGGCATCAGATACTAAAACATCAATATGCAACAGTCATTGATAATTTTAAATAAAACAGCATATTCCATGAGAAATGATTTTCAGTATGTTATTATTAGAGACCTGTTACTTAGAAATATAGCCTTTGCAAATATCTTGAATCACATCTTGAAAGATACTTTTTCTAATGGTGTGATAAAACCACAAAATGATGATTATTTTTTCAAGAGCATAAAACAGCTTTTTAGGACGGTTAAAAATGGAAATGGAATTTGCTATCCCTGTTGGCTTCATTTATTTCTAAAACTGATTATGCCCAAGTGTTTCCAATCTTACACTGAGATTTTCTTTTTCCTTTTTTTTTCTTTTCATAAAAATCTACAGACATTTGTCCATTTTTGAATGACGTAACACATCTTGACAACAATATTTCTGAAGTTTTACTGAAATGGCAGCTGTCCAGAGGAAAATAAGTCTCAACTGTAAGAAATATTTCATAAGAATTCTGACAGGTCAGTGATTTTGACATGAAGATTTCATCACAGGGGTCTGGCCTCAGACATATAGTACAAAGTTTTCCATGAAAGCATCTGTTGTGACTGTTGTGATTCAGCTCAGCACTGCACTACCACAGGCTGGAAGAGGCTGATGCCTTTTGACACCGGTCGCCTCTGTAATAGGTGCTGCACTGTAGCATCCCCTGACACCTCCATTACCTGTCCTCCAGCGCTAAACCAAAAGTGACAGCATCTTCTCTTACAGAAAGAACAGGCTGTTTCAGCCGATCCTTTTTCATACTGTTTTGCTCTGCGTGAAGAGCAGCTGTCTGAAGAACTGTTCCTTGCACTATGAAGGAGATGTGGTGGGATTATGTATTAAGTCAGAGACTTTGCACCTGAGACTGCAGGAAGTAATGGAACATTTCTTGCCCCAGTAGGATTGTGAGTCACAGAAATCTATTTGTTTATACAGACGTGGCGTTATTGGGGGAGCGTTTGAGGGATCGTGTGAGTGGGCGGCAGGGTCAGTCCTGTGATGCAGTACCTTTTGAACTCTGCCACTGCTAATAAATGAACATGCCTGAAGTATTTCTATAAAAGGGCAAAAGACTTACAGAAATATGCTTTCAAACAATATGTATTATGAACAGAACTGTTTGGAAAGTGAATGGAAAGTGATATTGATGAAACGGGAGAAAACAACAAATTGAAACGTTAGAAATTTTTTGATTATAAAAAGGAAAAGTGTGTGTGTGTGTGTGTGTGTCTGCGTGCGTTAGTGTAACTTATATGCTATAATTGTATTTATTAATATTTTAATAAGATTTTATTTTTATATTTTCAGTTTTTATTTTAATTATAGCTTAAGATTTTGTAATTTTATGTGATTTGTTATACTATTATTTTATTATTAAAAAAAATTCTACATAGCTTTAATTATTTAATTATTAGTTTTAGTTCTAGTAATTTCTATGTCTGTTTTTCATGTAATGCTTAAATTGTAATGAATTTTATTTTATTTTATATTATTTATTTTTCAATTCCCATAAATTATTTTTACTAGTTTAAGTTAACAATAGCAATTCTGGTAGGTACAAATTTTTATATATATTTTTTTTTATAATTTTTTGAAAAAGAAATTGAAACTTCTATTCACCTTTTATACAAAATGTCATTAAAGACATTCAAATTTGCAAAATTAATGTTTTTATTCAAATAAATGCTGTTCAAACTTTCTGTTCCCTTTCGAGGGAACTTCGAACTGCGTCCTCTAGGGGGCGCTATGGGGGATGCCTTGACATGACCTGTGTCTGAAGCATACTGTACATTCAAAAGTGACATCACTACCGGTGCGACCACAGTATAAAGGGGCGCTGGAAGAACACATCATCCTCTTCTTTGTCTTCAGTGACTGTTTTGTTTGAAGCGTGCATTCCAGTGGTAAGAACCATCTTTTTCTTCCCTTGTCATGGCGAGCACTAGCAAGACGTTTAAGAGGTGTGTGAATCTGTGTTCTCGCTATTTGACACCTGATGACACACACGATCTTTGTGTCAATCGTTTGGGCGAAGAGCACACACGCGATGTCCTCAAGGGTGCAATCTGCTTCAACTGCGAGCATTTTTCCATGAAAAAGCTCTGCTCTCGTCTTTCTCTCTTTTTGAGAAAGGAGGGGCAGCCGTCTCCATGGTTCAGGACCTGCCGCTGCTGAGGCATGGAGGAAAATGAGCTCGTGGGGATCGCAGGCGGATCTGGCCGATAAGTTAAAAAGAGGGGCTTTCCCTCTCACGCTCATTGGCCGCGGAAGAGGGTGAGCCGCTGGATGATGATGATGCAATTTCCTTGACATCATCTGATCCATGACTAGCGCTCTGCTGAGTTCTGCCCGGGAAGAGCAGGAGATGTCTGAGGAGGGTGAAGAAGTTGAGACTGAGCCTTCTCAATCCTCCTGCCCTGCGTATGATGAGCTGTTGGAGGTTATGGAACGACTTGCTGTAGAAGCGGGACAGGACCTTGACCTACCACGAAGGTCAAGGTCTGAGCACGAACAATGCAGAGGTCCTGGCCTGTCCTGGTCTGAGGGTCAGCTGCCCT
Source organism: Cyprinus carpio (assembly GCF_018340385.1). NCBI lineage: Eukaryota > Metazoa > Chordata > Actinopteri > Cypriniformes > Cyprinidae > Cyprinus > Cyprinus carpio. The sequence continues at coordinate 7,683,195 of NC_056598.1, forward strand.
CATCTTCCCCTTCCTAATTCCCCTGTAACCACCATTAAAGGGATATTCCACGCCAAAATGAAAATTTTGTAATTAATCACTTACTCCCATGTCGTTCCAAACCTGTGTATGCTCTTCTGTGTCATCCGTGGCACAAGGATGCGCTGTTTTATTTAAAATCAAAGCTAAATACACGTAGAAACAGCACATCCTTGTGGCGCGGATGACACAGAAGAGCATACACAGCATACGGTGATATGGAAAGACACAGAGGAGACCATTGACAAAGGAATTATTGAATAAAGTCGTTATTTTAGTTTTCTTCACTGACAAAATGTTTCCTGTCGCTTCATATAACCCAGATTGCACATCTGATGGCAGAGTATTCTGAAGATGACTTTCATACATTTTATGGACCTTGACACTGTTATTTATTTGGCAGTCTATGGGACAGTCTCAAGCCTCCAGGTTTTCATCCAAAATATCTTAAATTGTGTTCCGAAGATGAACAGAGCTTTTACGGGTTTAGAACGACATGGGGGTAAGTGACTAATGACAAAATTTTCATTTTTGGGTGGAGTATCCCTTTAACTCCACCTAGCCGAGGTTAGGTGGGAACCTCCTGCGCTTGCATTGCAGTCTCTCTTGCCGGACCTATTATGTTCTTGGTTAGGTTCTATGTCTAAGAATAGAAACCACCTTACTGATGGTCCAGACCCGAGGCTTCTTCTGACTTTTTTGCCTCCTGATCTGAGCTCATGAGCGGGAACCATGGTGGGTGAGTAAAATTCAAATAAAATTTCAAATCTGTTCACTGGTGGTTGTGTGAATCCTTCTGTTAGCCTTCTTTGCAGTGTTTCCGGGACCTGTCTGTTGTGTTTTTTTGCTGGACTCAGAACCCTTGCTATCGACTCATTACAGTGATGGCCTCACTCATCGATACTGGATCCAGACTGGATGATAGCCCTGTTTTTGGCCTCTTCCCTCTTGGATCATGTGGCCAAGTCATTAGGCTTCTGTGGGAGCCTTCTTGGTCATCAGGTCCCCAGTACAGCTCTGCAATCCAAGGACCTGTGGGTCCTTCCTTCCTTCTGGTGACTGAGTGAAGCTCCTCTCGCTGAGGCATTGATTGACATTGCTACCCTAAACTCTACTCTGCAGTCCGCTAGTTGCATCACACTGCCCTCTTGGTGAACCAGTGAGTCACCCCTCCGTGGAGTGTGCTTGAGTACACTGTTTTTCCCTGAGGTATGAGTGAGGGGTGTTTCTGTGGAAACCCTTCCCGAGTGCTCTGGCTCAGAGGAGAACAGCTCTCCATGCATGATTTGGGCCCCGTTGTTTCCAGGATCTGCAGGTCTAGTTAAATGGGACCCATGCTCTCAATCGGGGGAGAGAGCACAGGGCGGGATTGTGTTGACAATGCTGCCTCCCTGGTGAGCTGTATTTAATCTAGCTAGCATCGCTCCTCTCCCTTCCGAGCGTTCGAGTTACCTCCCCTCCAGTGGAGTCGAATTCCGCTTCATGGGCTGTTCTTATGGTGGGTTTTTAGCAGTGCTCCACTCATTCCAGAGGGTCGCCTATGAGCGCGCTACCCCTCTCTGAGAATTCGGAGTTCTCCTCTCACTCTGAGGGCTGAGTTCTCCGTTTCCCAGAGCTCCTTGAACCAGCAACATCAGGATACAAGGCCCCTTCTTCTGCCTCCCTGATATGCTGCATTTACGGTTAAGCTTGCAGTACGCTTACCCTTCAGGTTTATCGACGAGCACCGTGTAGGTCAAGCATCTGTCTCCCCCTCTCGGCTGAGAGCTGGGTGCTATGATCCTCCAGCTAGGTAACTTTGGTTAGAGCACCGTTGGTGACTCCTCATATGACGGATTGTTTTATGGGTTGTGCCATTTCCATCTATGTGCATTCTGTGTATGCTAGGGACTGCTCCTTCAGAGTGCCATGGTCACATAGTGTCTTTAGGCCTGTCTAGTAAACTGCCTCTATGACCTCTTAGTATCGGTATCCCTAAAATCCATGTTATGGTAAGTCTCTTTGCACTTTTTAAATTCCACACTGTGGTAAGGACGCACATCAGGCATTTTGCATTGTTTGTAAAATCATGTATGGTAAGGGTTACGCGCTGCAGCTGTGTGTCATTTCTTTGAGTCGACAGGCCCCGGTTTCGCCTTGGGCACCACTCTACCTATATATCCCCAGTGATACCTACTTGAACAGGGTGTTGTTACCAAGAGTCTGTTGAGACATGCAGTGTCTTGACCAACCAGACACACCATTTTTCATTTGATTTAACAAATCAATTATTCAATAGATTAACAAATAATCACAGACCCAGCCCCCCCACCCACCCAATAAACATACTGGGTGCCAGGATGTCTGAGAATGACACAAGGCCCTTGGTTACCATGGCAGCCAAGGTCCCTCAGCCAGATCAGATAAAGCTTTATGACCTAATGGCATGTTTGAGAGTTCTCCCTCTCACTACATTTTCCATAGTAAAGACACATAATGGTCAGCAAAATGGACTCTTCTCTAATGAATTCATAGGAAAACCTTTCTTTGAATGAACACACATATACTTCAGGGCATTGTGTATGTTGTTACTGTTTTGTATATTGTCTTTTGTGTATTGTATATGTTTTATTCATGCTTATGATAGATCACTAGTTAATATAACCTCATCTATATGATGTTTGGTATCTATGAGTTTGTCTTCTAATGATCTAAACGAGAGTGTATATTATATGTTGGTACATAGGCAAAATATTAGTGTTCTAAATACCTTTAGTAATTTTTCATTAACTATTTAACTTTTCATTAAATAGAGTTCCATATGCAAATTACCATGCAACTCTTCATTATGTCCAACCTCCCGCTTGGAATTTCAGAATTTCTTATTGGACAAGCCCATCCTGAGAGGCGTTTTCACGCTCTGTTCTTCTTCTTATTCTGCTAAGTCTTCTGCCTTCCAGATGAGGATGTGAGCTAGAATGCTTCTTAGGACACCCCAAGCACATGCCAGGCCCTCTCCCTTGACTTTCCATTCACCAAAGATCCTAGGATCTCAGCTGATGTCTCTCTTAGCTCTTTTTCACTTTCCACTGGGAAGAAACTCCCAATCACATTCGAGTCAGAACATCTTTTTGGAGTTCATCACTCTTCAAAGTAGAAAGAAGGTGATTGCGACTCCTACACCACTGAACCTCCAAACCATCAAGACTTTCATCCGAGACTGCATCCAGATGCTTGTTCCAGGCCAGGGCAATGCAAGTATCGTACATTTAACTAAACAAAACAGAGGTTTAGTATAAGCTATAGACCCTATTATAAACGGCACTGATGGTTTTACACAGGTGGTTAACTGACTCTTTTCACAGCTTCATTTTCTGTTTTTCCTGATGGTTTCATCCAAGTCTCATTTGCCCTTTCCCCTGTATGAGTAATTGCATGTTTGTTTGTTTGTTTGTTTGTTAGACTAGTTTGTAGTTAATAAATCTCTTGTGCACATATTACATGAGTTTCTGATTCTGCCTTGCAAATCAATATCCCTTTACAATTCCGATTTTGCTACATGCTCTAATGCATTAATACTGCATGGAAGTATTTTCTGTAGCCACGAAAATATCCTTTCTTAGAGCTGATATGAAATTACGCTTAATGTTCAATGGACGAACAGATTAGTTGGTGGATGTTTATTTGTGCTAGATTTATTATTGGATGCTTATGTATATAATTGTAATTAATCATAATTAATTGTAATTGTTTATATACATTTCTCTTTTGAGCTTAATTTACTACAGACAGTTCCTTCAGCGAGCTCATACAGAGCAAACGGTAGCCCCTGTGTGACAGGCCAAGACCTAGTTACTTCCTAGGCGTCTGGTCGTATCGCCTTAAAAAAACTCTTCTTTTGATTCCAAACCTTTGATCTCTACCCTGGTTCCAGGAGGCCTGGCCCCTAACAGGTAAGCTTCTGGGGTATGTAGCTCAGGCCTTTGGCTGAAGGGGATAATGTCACTGACAGCCGTCGGACCATCCCAGGGGCAACTCCCTTTAAGGCTCTGGTATACAAACAAAGTTCATTTTCGTTCTTCGTTTGGGGGCAGAAAGAAGCTTGAAAAGGTGCTGCTGGAGGTGGGGTGTAGATTAATGTAAACATGTGTTGAGATGCTCGCGCATAACCCCCAAACACAACAACGATGAAATGAAGAAGTGTAGGCAATCTAGGTGTGAGACGGGCACCAATGGTCAGAATATTATAGACAAACGAATAATGATTAGCAGCAGTTCAGAGTCAAGTATCATGTTTGCAATACAAAAGAACCATTCTAATTCCATAATCAGTCTTTTATGGGAAGTGTGAATGGCTCATACTCTGAAAACTTTAGCATGATGTGCAAAGGTTTATTATTGTATGTTCGTTTGGAATTTCATTTAGGCTATTGTAGGCTATACCCTTTAAAAAAACAGCAGCAGCAGCAGTATGGTGTAACATTTATTTGAAACACATGTATTTGGTACTTGCTACCTTATATCTTTACTCTTTCCTTTCATTCTTTTCATGGCTTTGGAAAACTTGTCTCAGATGTTTCTATGCGTAGCTTTTTGCATAACTCCGGGTCATCGACACCAAGCTCCGTTGCAATTTCTTTATAGGAATTAAATGCTTACTCTGAATCTTTAAAGTCTGTCAGAGAGATATCGTACAGGTGCGGATATATTTGTGCCAGCTCAGCTATTCGACACATTGTATTTATGTTGCTAGTGACTAGGAGATGTTGTTCTCTTGCCTGACCTCCGGTGAATGAGATACGAACTGGGTAAAAAAAATTGCACGTCAAAGAAGGTGGAGTTTCAGAACACACTATCCAATTGTGTAACCACCACGGACCAATGGAAACTCAAATGTGTTTAGGAGCCAAAACAGCTGTTTCGAACTGCCGAAACGAACTCAAAACGAACTTTGTTTGATTTTGTTCAAAATGTTGCATATCAGTTCGTTCTTCTATTTCGTTTGAAGTATATAGGGGCCTTTAAGCTTGGGTAGAGTTGGTACTTAGTGCTCGCCTTTGTGCTTTTTGCACTCCTCTCAGCATGGTGGCATGGGTATACCGTTCCCCATAGAGGACGGAGTTTGAAAGGGAATGTTTTAGGTTACGTATGTAACCATGGTCCCTTAAAGGGGAATGAGACACTGCGTCCTCTAGTTTCCTTGCCATGCTTCGGATGCTAGCTTCAGATCAAGGAGCGGATGACGTGTTCTTCCAGCACCCCTTTATACTGTGGTCACACCGGTAGTGACGTCATAGGCTGTCGCCAGCCAACATTGTGACGAGAGAGGCGGGGCCCTGCCCCTCTCGTCACAAACGTGTTGTTGTTTTGAATGTATTCAAACACGGGTCATATCAAGGCGTTCCCCATAGCGCCCCCTAGAGGACGCAGTTTCTCATTCCCCTCTCATGGAACCATGGTTACATACATAACCTGAGATGTTCTCTTCACACTTCATTAAGTGGTACACCATATTTAATAAGCCTTGGTGAAGAAACATGGTGAAGACTCTTTTTTTTCAAAAACATAAAATCTGAACTGAACATAATTGTGATGCAGAAAGCCTGAGTTACAGATCAATACCGGCCAAATGCACACCATGGCATATCTGAGGGATATTTTGATTTAAAGCATTCAAATGGATTACCACTGGACTTCTTTTATTAATTTCACAGTTCGATGACAATCTATAGAACAGTGGGTTTTCAAATCACTGGCCAGTGACTTTTTAAAAAAAGAGGCCTCAGATCAGTCAGCATGAAATGGATAATGACACTAGAATCATTAGCAGCAGGGTTAACATGGCGGGGGGTTGGAGCTGTAATTAACCTCTGCTTGATTTTGATCGGCATACACCACAGACCTGGTCCATAAAGCCAACGGCTAAAGCTTGACCAAGCCTCATCAGCCTCTGATGCAATAAAATTAGAAGTTGCCCTGGTTTCCTACTGAATCCCACAAGTGCAGTGGAATGTAATTAACACTGCCACTGTAATTATGCACTGTCAGTGTAATGTGTTAAATGTATTGCAAATTGCTGCATTCACCAAAACAAAATGGACAGTATCCATGAAAAATCATCTTTTTGATGTGTATCAAAAATATTGGACATACAGTAGTTAAATTTTTTTTTAAGAAATTTACATTTTTATTCAGCAAGAATGCATTAAATTGATCAAAAGTGACAGTAAAGTCATACAATAGTTTAAATAAATGCTGTTTGTTTATTTACTGCCTCTATGACCCCTTAATATAGTTTATTTATTTCTTTATTTAAAAAAGTTTTTTTTTTTTTTTTTTTTAATCAGCATATTAGGCTATGTCCACATTAGTGCATCTATTTCTCTACATTTTGGGCTTTCATCCACACTGAGACACCATTTTTGTCCAGTCAAAACTGAGATTTTTGAAGTTTTGTGCTGTAGTGTGGACTGTGAAAACTAATGCCAAGTTCACATGACAGGATGTATAAAAAGTTCAGCGTGTGCATCCTGTAAGTGTCCAGGAACTGCTTCTGCTCAGCATCTCACAGCTCATCTAACACAGATCTTCACTGCTTTTTAATCACATTCTGGTACACATATACTGTAGTTGAAAGAACAATAAATATCCCAGAAGGTCTTAGGACAGGTAGGATCATGACCGGTCCAGAGGTGTTCAGGCGCTGTTATCTCTGGCTGCGCTGTCAGATGCTCTGACTCAAGTTTTGACAAGCTTTTCATGTGTTTGATCAGCTGGGTTTTGTAAGCAATGAACTTTTGCCGTTCTATTTACACATGCAATCTGTTGTTTTTCAGCATCTTACATCATGAATGCCACACTTTTAAGATGCAAAGCTAAAAGTTGTTAAACTTTGAACATCTCATCTTGAGACCCCTGCATTCTATTCCATTCGGTTGTGCTCAACTATCCAAACATTTCATACGTGTCTAAAATCAAGTCATTCTTCCATAACAATAGCAGAGATCATTTCCCAACAAACACACTTGAAACAATGACCTAAAAACATTAACTACAACAGGTTTCTTTTTTTGTGACATTTGCCAAGTATGGTAACCCATACTCAGAATTGGTGCTCTACATTTAACCCATCCAAGTGCACACACACAGCAGTGAGTAGTGAACACACACCCGGAGCAATGGGCAGCTATATCCAGCGCATGGGGAGCAAATGGGGGTTCAGTGCCTTGCTCAAGGGCACTTCAGCCATGGGTATTGAGGGAGGAAGAGCGCTGCTCATTCACTCCCCACCTACAACTCCTGCCAGCACCGAGACTCAAACCTCCGGCCTTCGGGTTACAAGTCCAACTCTCTAACCATTAGGCCACAGCTTTCTACTGTTTGAAATCACAAGTCACATGGTCCATGTTCACATTACAATCCAAAACACTGTGTAGGTGTTCAGCTACATCTACAATGTTTTGATACTATTCATTTTTGTTTTAAATCGTTTTTTTTTTTTTTTAACTGCTTACAAACTAAATTTTTACCTGTCACATAATTTCTGAAACTTGACACTCAAACACCAGAACCACACACCAAATCTGCAAAACCATACTCTGATTCTCAGCCTTTGTTATTATGAATTAATATTATGGCAAAGGTGTTTGCAAATGTTTGACTGTGAGATGTGTTTGTGAGATTTTGAATGCAGTGCTTCATTTTGCAAGAGATGTGAGGCATTTTGCTTGTGCAATTCTTGGATTGGAGTGTAAAGTTTGGAAAAAAAAAGAGGCAAAGTTTGGAAAAGGTGTTTAAGTAATTGAAAAAAAAAACTGTACTGTAGAAATGTAGCAAATATCTGTCTTATTCAGTTTTTTTTCTTTTATTTTCAGTTTTGTATTAGGTTTTGAACTTTACACAAAAAGTTTGAACAGTTTAACAGTATTGAAAAAAGTTATGTAAGTGTGCAAATTGACCTGTAGTAAACTAGAGTTTTGGTGGTGGCTGTCTAAGTGAGAAAAGAATGTAGTCATTGAATGTACAGTAATTTGTGCCAAAGCAAAGAAAATGATCCACAGTTTAGCCCACATAAGACTGCTGTTGTGATCACTGTGTGAAGAATTTTGAAAAAGTGGCCTTTGTATTGAGAAAGTATTAGCATTGTATGTATTAGCACCTGTTAAAAATGTGGCATGATGTATGACAGTTCAAAAAATTTTAAATCTCTAACTGTCCAATCTCAAATCTAAAACAACTGAAAGCTCCTTAAAAATGCTCTCCAGTTTGACTTTTTAATCATTAATAATGCAAAAAATATAAATAATTCAATCAGCCAACCAATTAGAAAATAAATAATTACTTAAATAAATAAATAATAACAATAATAAATGACTCTATCTAGGGTAAATGTGCCCTTTGGGTCCAATTTAATAATGATTTATAATGTATGTTTACAGTTTGTTAATAAATCACGTCATTTTTATATACTGTTAAAAAAACTAATTTACCAAAATGTTTCATTTAAAAAGGATAAAATTTGTTTAGATTTTTTTTTGGTTGTGTAATAAATGTGTTTTATATGTTTTTACTGTATGAATTCAAATGGACTGTGTCATCTAAGCTACAGTAGATACATAATGTATAATATCAACTGCTGTTTCCAGTTTGAGACTTCAGGGCCCTGACACTCACATGAATAAATCAGTAGCAAGTGAAGGAAAAATGTTTAATAAAACACTCACAAAGTGGCTTTCTCTGATGCCCCAACCCCATTAGGGCCAATTCATTCAAGCACTCCACGTCCTTTTGGCGATCTCAGCCACACCAGGCAGCACCAGGGAACACTGACACCAGCATTAATGTCTGCACTATCACACAGACCTTTCTCATCCACGACCTCCTTATTCATCCTCTAATCTCTCGCTCTGCTCCGCAACCAGTGCTTGTAAATAATCGACAGGGGTAACCGACACATGGAGACCCACAGATGTCTACTTTCAGCTCATACGGAAAACTTTCTAGCAGTGACTTTACAAAAACCTTTGTATGAAGATCAAATTCACGCTGGATGCTTTGGTGTTGTACGGTGGCACAAGATCAAGAGTTCTGTGATGTGCGCTTCATGTCAGGCTGAAGAAATCTTGACAGGATGATTAATTAAATCCAGGGTCTGGAAAACTTTAATTTGTGGGAAGTCTAAATCCTTTTCACTACTCTGAAAAAAACATGCTGTACAGACAATTTTAGGTTGAGGCATGCAAAAAAACAGCTTCTAAATTACATTTTGATGGCATACTTCTTAAGTTTTCATCTGAATCTTTGTGAAAAGCAGGTGACTTATTTTCTGTTCAATCAATTACACTTTTCTTCAGCCAATTTATCCTGACTTATCCTGAAGCCATAGCCACAGTGTGAAATGGTTTGATAAACACAAATTTCTTTCCTGTTTTGACGTTTTATTTTATTTTTTTTTAGTCTTGAAATTACATACTGTAAATGAATGTTGAATTCATGAAGCTCTTTTAAAAGTAATGAAGTAGTAATTCTATATCTTTACCTGCCACAGGTTCTTTGGTGGGGTACAGTTTGTTGTCGACTGTCATGCTGATGTCACAGAAGACTTCCTCTTCATCTCGATCTGCATCAAGCTGTATAAACAAGAAAACACTTTTGTCAAGCATACATTTTACTTTGTTCTGCACAAAATATGTGTATAAATATGCTTTTGATTTCACTAAGTAATAATATAGCTGTTTTCCCAGAGGAAAAAAAACTGCTCAGGGGTTGCTTGTCCTAAGCTCAGGAGACTTAGACAAGATTCTCATATTTCTTTCATTTTAGGTGTTTATTATATTTCTCAGCATTTCAGATGTTTCTCCTAAAATTCCTTAAGAGAATAGAAGTAGACACAAATGAGACATGGGAAATATTTGAGGAAAAAAAAGAGTCAAAACTGAGAATGTGGTGGAAGAAACATAGGATATCTCTTTATTGTCTTGTTGCAGTCTCTATCAAGACTCCATTACATGAATATTTTATTGCTCAGTGGTTGCTCTTTCTAAACTCAGGAGACTTAGTTGAGATTCTAATATACTGTATGTCTCATTTTAGTCTCAACAGTGTCTCAGATGTCTCTCCTAAAAATCCTTGGGAGAAATAAAAAGACACTAAAATGAGAACTAAACTGAGTTTAAATGTTCTGGAACACAAGATGCCTGTGGCATCAGTCCTAACCATGTAAGACCCTTTACTGCTAAACTGAGACATGAGAATGTTCTGAAAGAAAGGAATCCAAAATTACAATGGGAGAGAAACGTGTGAGAAAGGAGATCTCTTTATTGTCTTGCTGTAATCTCTTGCAAGACTCCATTATAAAAATGTTTTACTGCTCAGAGGTTGCTTTATTTTTGATTGCAGTGGTGTTTTTTACCTTTAATGGCTAGGACAGTAGGGGTAACAGAAAACAATTGGACAGGTGAGAATTGAACAGAAGCAGGAAAGTAGCTGGGATCTGAACCCATGTTGTCTGAGGGGGAGTTGGGCCTTCACATCAATGTGCTGCCCACAAGGCTATGGCTCTGATACTCAGGATACTAAGGGGTGATTCTCTTATATGTCTTACTGAGATATCAGCTTTGTCTTAAGATGTCTTCAGTTTTATTTTAGGAAAAATGTTAAACTTTTATTAATATTGTAAATACTAAAACTATATTTTAAATAGCATTAAACATTTCAGAATATCAAGGGTTACTAGTTTAAGTGTTTAAATTCATCTTCAATGTCCAGCATTGTATATACACTACATTTTCCAAACACACTAGAAAGGACTTACAAGTGCAAGATGTTTAGTATAAGAGCAATACCTTTTTTTTTTTTTTTTTTTTTTTGATGTTTATTATTAGTGTTTTGTGTTTTGTTTAAGAGTTATTTTTTTTTCCATGTATGTGCATATAGGTTATAGTTTCCTCTGTTAAATCATTGTGCAATAAAACACTTTCTACACAAAACAACTTCAAATATGGCAATGCATGCATTGTCTTTGACTGAAATGGTCTGGGTAAATGACATTAGGAAATTAGGTTACTTTAAAATTGAATGGAAACTTCTGGAGTCTCCTGCTTCTCAAACTGAGAAAAAAAAAATTAACACTCTCACAATGGTCTTCTTTAAAGCTTTAGAAGAGATCTCAACAACTTTACACACTGTGCTCAGATTTTTCTCCTAGTCTAAAGACTCTGGTGGTCTCATATTTATCTCCTCCAATGTTTCAAACAAGATCTCAACAACATCACAGATTGTGCTCAGTTTTTTTCTTTTTAGAGACTCTCTCAATCTCTCTCATGTCTCTCCTCAAATGTTTAGAAGAGATCTCAACAACTTCACACACTGTGTTCAGATTTTTCTCCTTAGTTAAAGACTCCGGATCTCTCACATTTGTTTCCTCTGAGGTTTAGAAGAGATCTTGACAACATCACACATTGTGCTCAGATTTTTCTCATACACTAAAGACTCGAGAGTTCGCACATTTGTCTCCTCTAAATTTCAGAAGTGATCTCAATAACTTTACAAAGTGTGTACCAAGTCAAATGAATCAATATGAGCTCAAACATTTCTACCATATAATGTATTAATAATCAAATTAGTCAATTAATAATCAAGACTGAGTCATAAGCCATTTATGTGCCTTTAAGCAAAGAAAGCTCCAGGCTTACATTTTCTGTAAATCAGTTTTGATTAAGGCTTCCGGTACATAACTATTTCCAACAACAAATTATGTGCCTAAGTACATACACATTGTTCTATAAAAAGTATCTTTATCCTTATTGTTGCATAATTTCTCTCTTAATATATCCTTTAACTCTGAATTTATGATTTTTCCCCCCTTTATTTAGTGCCTTTCAAGTACTTGACTTGGTGCACACTTTGCAAAGTTGTTGAGATCTCTATTCTAAACTTTTGAGGAGACAAATTTTCGAGATACAGAGTCTCTAGCTGAGGGAAAAAATCTGAGCACAGTGTGTGATGTTGTTAAGATCAGTTCTACAGATTTAAAGGAGACAAATGTGAGCCCACCAGAGTCTTTAGACCAGGAGAAATATCTGATCACAGTGTGTGATGTTGTTAAGATCTATTCTAAAGCTTTAAACGAGTCAAATGTGAGAGATCCTGTGTCTGTAGCTAAGGAGAAAAATCTGAGCACAGTGTGTGATGTTGTTGAGATCTCTTCTAAAACTTCAAAAGAGACAAATATGAGTCCACCAGAGTCTTTAGACTAGGAGAAGTATATGTGTTATAATTTTGTTTCAGTATAATGTCTTAGGTGGCCCAACACAGTCACATAAACATAAAAGATTACAGACAGCAGGAGCAAATTGATTTAAGGCTTGGCCAGAAACTCATTCGTTTGGAACCATGGTGTGATTCATCAATCAAAGCAGGCTTCATCACAGGCTCATTATTCCTATACCCTTCACTTCCTAAACATTGCAAAAGGATAAGAACAGAACATATCCCTACACGCCTCAGATTTATTGAAATGCAGAGAACCAAAACATCTTTATAAGGCACTTCTCAGGAACCCTTCCTAAGTAATGCACTGTGACAAAACAAAACCACAAAAAAAATCAAAAATCTTAAGAAATGGGAAGGCAAAGTGCAGACCCCCTCCAACCTGTCTGAATGTTTCCATGACAACAGACTATAACAGGCCCCTGCGTTAGCAGGGAGTGTGTGGGAGTGTCCCTCGAGCTTCAGAAGACTGTGCACCTGTCATATTATTACATAGAAAGTCGCTGATTATTAAAATTAGGTTTATTTGGGGTTTTTGACCTTTTCTGCCTTAAAGACTGCAGGCCAAAATTGTATCTGCGTAGGCAAAGTACAGCTTACAGTACAGTACATCTATTTTTAACGGTCTCTTTCTATTTTTAGATGAATGGAGTTTTAGCATCATTTAGCTTTTTTGCCTTTAAAAAGTACTGTGGCTGTACCATGTTACTGATTATTACTATATTCAAATACCATGGTATTTATCTGGTACTTCAAGATAACATAATTAGTGTCTTGCCATGGTACGTGTTAAGAAAACATGGCAGGGTAGTTTTTCAGTACTTAAGCTTCATGCACTTTTTTTCTCTATTCCTTTCTTTATGTACTAGAAGTTAGAACAATTCGACTTGATTTGATTCCAACAATTCATTATGAAATCTTAAATTAGGGCACAGTTCTACTCAATTCAATCTGATATGATTCCATTATTTTGGGATTATTTATAATTATTTCCAAAAATAAACTTAAGACATGAATCTAACTAGGGGCAATTTGCCTCAGGCTCTTTGGAAATGTGCAGTCTACCCTTTTATAAATCTACCTCTTTTTGTAAACTTTAAAAAGTTATGACCAGTCTTGAAAAAAAGACTAATATATACTGTATGTTAAGACTATTGTATTCAGGTTATTCAACCAGCCACGTGTGTAACCTGAGACAGCCTCTGTAGCACATTGGACATTACTATAGTCATCAAAATTGACTATTAAATTCTATTATTCATGAATTAAATTTTCATTATCCTTATCAGAATGAACTTTATTTAAGATGTGCTTAGGTTTCTACCACACTTTCCAGGTACTGACTATTCATCTTGAATAGATTTTGCATTCAATCCTGCATAGTTTCTTTGATATAGGTAAACCTAATGTAATTGCGCCCATTCTCTTGTTTGGTTTCTAAGTAAAAAAGTCATAAATAGTCAAATGCAACTGAGACAAATGTCAACACTGCTTAGCGAGAGAGCAATCCCATTTCAGAGTGCTAAAGCAGTGCAGGGTATTCATTTTCTTAGGTCTGCCTTATAGAATGATAGAGAAAAAAAAAAAAGATATTGGATTCTTTTCAACAGTGTCAAATATATCTCAGAGGTCTGAGCTTAATACTTGAATAGATGAAATGGCTGATCATGCAGTGAGACCAAACTATTCCAGACTGCTAAAACTGATGTTCACTTTACTCTTTTGACCATCTTGTAGACTTAACAAAATATACACTGCACTCTTCGCAAGCATTACTATTTCCCAAAGTAGATCTGCAATATCAGTTGTATTTGTGTAACTTCTTCTTAGACTTTATGCTGGGGTTTGAAGCCATGTTATGTAAGGGATAATGTACAAGGTAAAGGGTGATCAGGACCCCGACACAAAGCGGAGGGGTCTTGCATCAGCCTGAAGGAGTTTATTCTGCGAGAACAATCGGCTGGATGTACATAATCCCACTTATTACATGGCTACTTGCCACATAAGTAAATAATTAGATGCAAAATATTGATTTGAGTTGAAATATTTGTACGCAAAGCTTTCGTGAAGACAGCAGTTGCGAGCAAGCGGCAAATTCAAACTAAACAGACATTTAAGGGAAAGGGTGCAGGCAAACCAAGTATTACACAACATTTCACCACAAAATAATTAAGGTAATAAAAGAATTAAGACAAAAATGTTTTAAAACCTTACCAGTTTGTTAGTTCTCTTATAATCCATTACAGCAGCTGCATTTGTATGAAACGAGAGCGAGTCCGCGATACCAGGATGACATAATTAAACAACTGTACACCATTTTGAATCAAGTTTTAATATTTTATTAGCTAAACAAACACAAAGCTTCCACCAAGAAAAAAATAGTTCAATGAAAGAGTACAGCGCCGACTGCTGTTACCCGGATGAGCCTGTGTTATTAGCTTTTACAGGTTGTTATCCAGGGATAACATACCTCAAAATGTCGCGACTGACCAATCAGAATCAAGTATTCCACAGAGCCGTGTCATAAATATTTATATTTAAAACTTATATGTTGACATCACCAGTAAAATACTATGCAAAATCAACCCAGGCTTACCAGAAATACATGACTCTGCCGACATTTCTGTAAAACCTAAAAATATGTAGCTAAGGGTATATTACGCTGCAAAAGACATGCTGTAAATCTTCACTGCAGATGCCAAAACATGTCATGTGTCATGACAAAACATGTCTGTGGATGAAAAATGCTTTCAAAAATATACTATGTTGTTTGTTTAATGTTTCATGGCAGTTTCAAAGCAAAATTCCCAGTGTCTAGTGTTAAAAAGCATGTTGAATTTTCTCTGAAACAGTTAAATGTGACTGTGACAGTGTTTTATTATGTTGTTTGTGTTGTCGAATCACAACACTTGAGAAATTAAATGGCACTAAAAATTTGATGCTCTTTCATATTTGAAATTACCACACCACTTACACTAAACCCTACTCTTAGTTTTAACCGATATTGTTAACAAAAGCAAACGTGAGACAAAAACACATTTGCTGAAGCAAGCATGCCATGCAATCTGCCCCTGTAATCATAATTTGTGTGAAAAAAGTGTTTAACTGCCACTAATGTTCATTTTCACCTTGAAACTATGTATATGTGTATATGTATATGTATATGTATACGTATGTATAAGGACATTTTTGCAGAAATGTAGGCAAAGTCACTAATTTGAATAGAATGCAATGCAATACAATTTGATTCATGTCCATTTCAGTCCATTCACATTCCATTCCAGTCATGAGAATACTTTTTAAGCACAAAGAAAACAAAAATAATGACTTTATTCAACAATTTGTCTCCTCCTCATCACCCCATAGCGCCATTTTGGAGAGTATCACAAAATGGCACTATAGGGTGACACGGAGGAGACAAATTGTTGAATAAAGTTGTTTTGTTTTCTTTGCACACAAAAAGTATTATCGTAACTAGGTAAACTTTGAACCACTGATGTCACATAGATTATTTTAACGATCTCCTTGCTACGCTTCTGAGCCTTGATCTTGTTAGGATCCTTGCCATCTATGGGAGAGTTAGAGAGCTCTTAGATTGCATCAGAAATATCTTAATATGTGTTCCAAAGATGAACTGAGGTCTTACGGGTTTGGAAGGACATTGGGGGTGTATGACAGAATTTTTGGGTGAACTATCCCTACAATGTACCTCACTTGAGAATGAAGGGGTCTTAATGCTAAATATTGTGTTTCTTTCACTTAAATATATACTCATTATAAGCATAATAATGTTGGCCTTTTCACATCAATTCTGTTTTATAAATAATTTTATAATTAAAAGAATATTTAATGATTATTATGATTTGTAATATATTTAGTTATATAATTTAATATAATTTATAATTTTATATAAGAACTTAAATTTTTATAAAAAAAAATATTTGCAATAATTTACATATAATTTATTATATATTCAAAACAGAAGCCATGGAGCATGACATCCTGTTGCCCATATTCATTGCAGGAGTACTTTAAGATCAGATGTACCCCTTTAGACAAATTAGTCCTCTGGAGACTTTCTAGGACAGATGCTATGCTCCACCAATAATCTTACAAACACTCAAGCAGCAACATATGTAAGTATATCATATTATATTTGCCCTACAATTACAGCATGATGAGAACAAAATTCAGTGTTTCAAAATAATTAGTAAATTAACCTTTGAGACTTGAACATCAGCACACACAGCTTTCGTTCAGTGGTGGTTTCAGAGCAGGGCTAAAAGGCTCTGACTTTCAAGAAATGACATCCAAACCCCATGTGGCGACACCAAAGAGACTCGCCACCAAAGCATTATAGACGGCTAATTAAATGGGTCTATTTTTTGCTATGAAGGGATGAACTTCAATCAAAACTCCACAATCAATTTTCTCTCTTTAGCTTTGCAGTTATACTTAAAAAGGTTAGAGCAGAGCCCGTCATCAAAGCGTTCTGCTGGAATTGCTCATATATGAGATCCAAGGCAAAGGAAACAAACAATATTATGGCAGTTTGATTCTAAATTTGTGTGTTGTTTGACTGTGATATGTATTTTTTATCTCTAATGCATGTACGTCAGAGCTGTATAATGATTGACCTCAAATGACATTAAGCAAAATTTGTTGCAGCACAAAGGCCAGATACTGAGCAAGATATTGAGGACATTTACAGTCACTACGGTTTGTTTGTCAGGTCCAGTTATTGATTTTTTGGCAGAATTAAAAGGAAACTGGCTATAAATTATTTCATGACTCATTTGAGACGGTTCATAAGTTGCTCCGTTTTATATTGTGTAAACATCTGATATACATTTGATGTAACTGACATTATCACTTTGTCGACTCTAGATGTACAGTAACTACTATTCAAAACTTCAGTAAGAGATATTTAAATTGATCAAAAGTGACAAGTAAGGATGTTCATAATGTTACAATTGTTTATTTATATTTCAATTGCTGTAATTTCTAATCATACAATTATTTTTTTGTTTTTTGTTTTGTTTTGTTTTTTGCTGTTGTGGCATTGTTGTGACGTTTATGTAAACACCCTAATCATAAGTTAAATGTAAAATAAACTTCAACCTGTCAGCCTGAGAATATTTCATGCTTTGGTAACACATAATAGATATTTATAAATCACAATTGTGACATAAATTCAAAATTATGATACTAAATCATAATTAAGATATACTGTACAAGGTATACTAAGTCAAATACAAAGTCAAAACTGTATGAAAAACCTTGGCACAAAAAATATTTCAATTGTAAGAAAATAAGTCATAATTATGATGTTAAATCAGAAATTAAAGGAGACACTAAAGTCATAATTAAGATGAAACAAAATATCAAGATGATAACATACTAAGTCTAAAAAGTATGATATAAAAGTCACAATGACATAAAAAGTTATACACATTAATATTTGTTAGATTAAAAATCGAAATTGTGATATAGTAAGTCATAATCATGAGATAAAGTCATTATAAAAAAAATAATCATAAATCATAATTATGAGATTTAAAAAATGCTGAAATTGTGCCATAGTTACTCATAATTTTGAAATAAAAAGTCAAAATTATTAGCTAATAAGCCACAATTAAGACATGTCAAACATTTTTATATTTTATGTCAAAATAGGCTTCCATAGATATGCATTTGAAAGTGGGCAGAGACATTCTGATTAGTAATGATGTAAAGCAAAATTTGTTAATATTTTTTGTTTTATTTTTGAAAGCATGAATGTCAAGCCAGTTCTAAATGCTTAAATTCTGATGTCCTACACAGATTGAAATCAAACACTTCACCTTCACCACCGCTACAGACATGATGTATCATGATTTTGTGAAGCTTATATCTTCCTGTCACAGGGTAATGAGCTAGTCAACAGCGCTAATATATATATATATATATATATATATATATATATATATATATATATATATATATATATATATATATATATATATATATACACACATATATATATATATATATATATATATACATATATATATATATATATATATATGTGTATGTATATATATATATATATATATATATATATGTGTGTATGTATATATATATATATATATATATATATATATATGTATATATATATGTATGTATATTATGTATATTAAATTTATTATACTTTAAATTATCATTTATTTCTGTGATGCAAAGCTGAATTTTTAGGATCATTATCACATGATCCTTTAGAAATCATTCTAATATGATGATTCATTATCAAAGTTGGAAACAGTTCTGCTGCTTAATATTTTTTCAGAACATGTGATGCTTTTTTAGGATACTTTGATGAGATAAAAAGTAAAAAAAAAAAAAGCTATGTTTTTAAAATATAAATATTTTGTAATAACAATATAAACTACTGGTCAGTAATTTGGGGTCAGTAATTTTTCTTTCTTTCTTTTTTTAAATAAAATCAATACTTTTATTCAGCAAGGATGTGTTAAATTGATAAAAAGTGATATTAAAAAATATATTTATATATTAAAATATTATTAGAATATATATTATTAGAATTTTTTTTTTTTTTTGAATAAATGCAGTTCTTTTTAACCTTTTATTCATCAAATATATTAGACAGCAGAACTGTTTCCAACACTCATAATAAATCAGAATATTAGAATGATTTCTAAATGATCATGTGATAGACTGGATGTTACATGTGACACTGAAGGCTGGAGTAATGATGCTGAAAATTCAGTTTTGCATCACAGGAATAAATTATTTTCTTAAAGTATATTCAAATAGAAAATTATTATTTTAAGTTGTAATAATATTTCACAATATATCTGTTTTTTCTGTATTTTTGATCAAATAAATGTAGGCTTGATGAGCAGAAGAGACTTCTTTCAAAAACATTAAAAATAGTAATGTTTCCAAACTTTTGACCTGTACTGTATATATATATATATATATATATATATATATATATCAGAGATGCTACTTTCCTCTCCCTTCAAACAGCCTAATGGAGGTCGCTTCACCCCAAAAGGATCCCAAACAGCATTTCCTGAATCATTCTTCACACTGCTGTCATTTCTTGCACCTTTAAAATGAGCTTCACTAAGGGTTACCCACAGTCAGAGCTTACTTTAAACTCTAACAACCAAGTAATTACAAGCTTCCAGTAGAAATTTCTCCACATGACATTTGTACCTGCAACTTCTTTCTTCCCCTCCTACAGCGCTTTAGTGTTTTTCATTTCTCTAAAAAATGAGGGATCCATAATACCAGCCAGGTAATAAACAGGTCGGGCTCAGTCAGACTGACACTGAGTCATACTCTGCCACGTACACATCCACTATCAGTGCATATGGTGCCCTGCTGTTCAGCACAAAACTCAACGTGCTAAACTGCTGTTCTCACTTGGGAGGCAAATTTACCTTAGGAAGGAAGGAAGGAAGGAGGGAAGAAAGAAAGAAAGAAAGAAAGAAAGAAAGAAAGAAATTTACTGAGTGTATAAAGACTTGGGAACATAATGTCATCCTGCAGTGCAGATTAAATGCTGATGGAGTGAGTCACATCAAAATGATTTACAAATTTGTAAAATTAATAATACAAGTAGTTATACTATAGTATAATTATTCATCATTACTAAACTTAAAGCACATCATCTTTTCAGAAACTATTCTGGTAAATTATGGAAGTATACTTCAGTGTATCTGTAATAAATCAAGCATTACTATTAAAATAAAATAAATTATATTAATAAAAGTTATCATATTAAAGTAAATTTTTATGAGCATTTACATTTACCTTTTAATTATTTTTTTTTTGTGAAATTGCTTTTAACTAGTATTTATGTTCTACTCACATTAAATAAACAAAATATTGTATTCATTTATTTACTTTAATAATTTAAATTCAGCAAACACATATCAATTAGTCTATATTTTTCTGCAAAATGGTTAGTTTGCTATTGTTTTTCTAAAGAAGACACATAATGGAAAAAATAATGAAATACTAAATATAAAATGATCTAATATACCTGATATAAATTAATCTCTGAATACATATATAATTTGAATAGAATATATTTATGAAATTATACACATTTAAATGGTTTGAGTCAGTAAAATTAAGAATGATCAAAAGTAACAGTAAAGACTTTTATTTTGTTATAAAATATTTTTTCTTTTCTTTTCTTTTTATTACAGTATCCACAAATATTAGGCAGCAAAACTGCTATCAACAGTGATAATAGGAAATGTTCAGTAAGCATCAAATCACCGCATTGGAATGATTTCTGAAGGATGTGACACTGAAGACTAGAGTAATGATGTAACGTTAAAAATTTTAGCTTTGCCAAATTGATTACTTTTTAAAATATATTTCATATATATATATATATATATATATATATATATATATATATATATATATATATACTAATTTTTATTATTACTAAATTATTACTGCTTTTGTTTGTTTTTTATGATAGTGTATTTTTTGATCAAATAAATGCAGCCTTGGTGAAAATAAGAAGCTTTCAAAAAATAAATAAATAAATAAATTAATTAATTAATTAAATTACAGACCCCAGACTTTTTAAATAATAGTGTATAAAAATAAAATGTAATAAAATAATATAATGTGACTAAGTTCAGTCATCTCTATCAGTAGTAAGTCATTTACTGCGGACATAAACAGTATACAGATAGTGTCATTTTCTGAGAATGACCTTGACAATTTATTGTAGTTATTGTAGACGATTTACAATTTACTACAATGTAGCAGTTCCTCCCTATGTCTTTACTATAATCAAATAGGATAATAGAAAAAAAAGTATCATATTTGACTGACAGATACACACCATTTCCATAAGTAGAGCGATAAACAGAGGCAACGTGTGCAGAATAATTTGGTTCTTCCTGACAGCTCATGTGAAGACCATCATCACAATCTAACTGATGTAGAAGTGAAGTAATTTATGCTTAATTATCAGTTCATGAGTCCACCAAACGTAACTAACAAGCACCATTCATACCCTAGGAATCATTCAGAGCAAATATAATTGAGAGACATTATTAGGCACATCATTATAAAATCACTCAGAGGTGAAAGCAGCAGAAGGCGAACATTTAATTTTTGTAGAGGAAATGCAAGGCATATCAAAACCATTCAGTTTAAGTACAGTATTTCATAATACTGTTGAACAATTTGTGTTGTTTCTCAAACCCCCCATTGTGGCCAACAAGCGGAGCTTATTTGCAAAAAGCCACAACGCTCTTATATATTATATGAACATGAGAGTCCTGAGATCTATTTATAACTCAAAGGGGAATGAGATGCTGAGAAACTGCATTAGTTTAGCCCTGGCTGTGCAGATCTACAATGCCAACTCCTCGTCTTTCTTCCTGCCATCTTCAGCGTACAGAAAAACCTTTTTATTTAGAAAAATGCACAGACTGATTATTTTTAAATTGTCATTCACAATAAGAAAAAAAAAAGTTACTGTTACAAAAACATGCCAAACAGGCTTTGAACAACATGAGGGAGAGTAAAACATGACAAAATGTTCATTTTTGGGTGAACTAACACTTTAAATGAAGAAGATCCAATATTTCACTCAGTTTTATATTAAAAAAAGTGACATTAAAAGACTTAGAGGCAAGGATGGTGAATCTTTGGACAAACACTCAGAAAAGTACTTTGACTTGTGCTGCATGTGGTTCTTGTTCAAATCAGTTTTATCAGCATGACTCAGGCACTCTGTTTCAGTGAAATAAATGCAGCTTTTATAGCTCCATTCTAGGGTCATTTTAGGTATAAACAAGTTTTGGAGTTACAGTAACAATTTCAGCCCTGAAGTTGCTTATACAATGCCTGCAGGCAGAATGAAACACACAGCAGCAAACTAGCAAAGTTTAGAGCAGCACTGACAAACTGAAGATGACAATCTGACAGCCAGTGCACAAACTCTACTGCATGCAGTTGACATTAAGCAGTTAAATGGCACACTTCATTCATCTCAAGATAATCTGATATCTCCTATATATGGCATTACGATCTCTCCTGAATCTCTAGAAATGTTACATCACCAGTACTTGCAACATCCAGTGTCAAGAAGATGGCTGCTAAACCAATTCATTGCAAACTAATTCAGCAGATGGAGGTCTTCCACACTTGTTGTGCCAGCAGAATGTGTCAGTTTTATGCATGCATTAAAATTTGGTTTAAATTTACCATTTTTATTGAATAATGAGTCTGGTGTATATTTCTAAACCTGTTGCATATATAGGAATCACCAAAGAAACTAAAAGAGGACACATTATTTATATCAGTTTCACCTGGAACCCACAGGGACCCCGTCGCCATGGGAACTGCGGGGGTGATTGGGAAAAGATTTCACATCTTAGGCTTATCCAACCTGAAACGCGCTAAAATGTGTTTGATGGTATGACAGATTCTTTTGTTTGTCAGTGAAATGCAAACATATCTTCTCAGAAGAGAGCATAGCATGAATTCCCTTTGCAGTATACCAGCGTTAGTCAACCATCTCAGCTGATAGGATTCCCCTCCCACACCGTGAAAGAGAGGAAACCTCACCCATCTGTTTCATTCTTACTTAGGGGTTATGTTTAAAGTAACCGCAAATTAAATGATTATCAATTATTTTTATTATTTATTATTGTTATTTTTTTTATTTATTTTTATTTTGTTTTAGGGTAATATATTGAGATTTAATATAATTATTTAAAAATTTTTTTATCTATCGTGTTATTTGCTGCATCAGATATCCAGTGGCCTTCACAATAAGGGTGTTCTGTCGGTGATGTTTCAGACATGCCGACCCTTGATGATAATTAAGGGGAGGGGGCACGTCATTTGACACACAACAGCCACAATAGCACTTATGTTTTATTTTATTCGAAAAAATCCCACACGTGTTAACTAAATCTTGAATCTCAATTCTCAAATATGTGTAGATAGATACATTTTCCACCTTTATAGATTATGTTGATCTATAATGGGCGATGGTCAAAGCAGCCTAATAATGTAGTCTATTAACTATGCATTAAAACCTGTCTATTTACTCTATTTACCTGTCATGTCATAAAATATTTTTAGTATGACTGACTTTGTATTTAAGGTGAATTTAATAAAAACATGGTAAGTTAGGCTAAAATCATAACACTTTAATTGTACAGAAAGAGAGCAAAGAACATTTACATTATCAAAAAACATTTTGACTGACTTCAGTCTAGAGTTCAAGCACTCTCAAAAACCCATTAAAATCATGTAATAAGACAGTATAAGTCATTATAATCAGTAATTATGTCCCCACTGGATGCAACAAATGCCTTGTTTGTAATGGGTTTTATTGGTTTTGTCTCATTGTGCTGGGAGACGGCACTACAGTGTGTTAAGGGGCGTAACATTTCTGTGACACGCTTGAGGCATTCGGCCAATCACAACGCATTGGATAGCTGGCCAATCAGTATATACCTTCTTTTTTTAGAACGATGAGCTTTGTAAAAATCGATGGGTTTCAGAAAGGCCGGACATAGAGGAGCAAAATGAATGTAGATTATATGTAGAATAATGTGTTTTTTTAACCTTAAACCACATAAACACATTGCATTACACCAAATACACAAAATAATGTTCTTTTTAGCAACGTCACATGACCCCTTTAATGGCTGAGAAAACTTTTCAAAAGATGAGACCAAGAGTCTGGTGATGTCTATGGTTCGCAGACTCGCTGCTGTAATTGCATGCAAGGGATTTGCAACAAAATATTAGCTTTTAAACTTTTACATTTGCTTTAAGATTAATTGTCCCAATACTTTTGCTCACATCAGATAAAACTCTTTGATAAAA
The DNA here is from genome assembly GCF_018340385.1 of Cyprinus carpio. Taxonomy (NCBI): domain Eukaryota; kingdom Metazoa; phylum Chordata; class Actinopteri; order Cypriniformes; family Cyprinidae; genus Cyprinus; species Cyprinus carpio. Next base: position 7,707,351 of record NC_056598.1, read on the forward strand.
TGTGTATGTGTTGAAACAGCTAATAATAAAATGTGACATTCTGTAGTTTTGTCTTATATTCATCTTTTAATCATATTTGCAGATGTCTTATGTCATAATATATATATTATTGCTTACAAACGATATACATAATAAATATACACAGTACACACATATATTATGTAAACGAAAACTTTTATTTTGTACGCGTTTATTCGTGATTAATATATATGCTTGGTAATTCATAGATGACATTAAAGATAATGTTTATGAGAATAAGTGTGAATGATCTACAGTCACATATTAACTTGTCCATGTATGAAGGCAAAGACAGCTGAAAATGTCATTTATATGACAATAGTCGTTTGAGTTTAAAAGAAGAGTTTACCCAAAAATGAAAATTCTGTCATCATTTTACTCACCCTCACGTCATTCCAAATCATATAATGGCAAAACAAAACAAACAAACAAACAAACACTGAGACATTTTTAAGAAAATATCTTCTTGTTTGGCCCCCAGAAATGTCAAACGGGTTTGAAACAACATGGTGGTGAACATATTTTTATTTTTGGGTGAACTATGTTATTTCTCATCTCAGCCTCTACACAGATGTTTAACTATGCTGTTTTTTGTGTTGTTTTTTTGAGTCTTTATTTTTTAACTATGTTTCTTCTTCCCTGTGTTCCTGCCTTGGTCCGCTGCATTGTAATTTGGCTGAGCTTAGAGGGTACAGTTCACTGACAGCTGCGATTGACGTGAGGTTAATGGTCTGACACACCAATGACCTGGTGAGTCATTTTCTCACTTTTCACTTTCTTTATATGTGATTATATCCCTGTGGCACTTTCACACAGAGGGAAGAATGTCACCATGAATATCAAGATTGCGCTTAACTTTTATATTCCAGTCTTTAGGTGGCAACCAGTATTTAAAAGGCACAAAGCTTTTTCATTGTAAATTTCATTTTTAGCCACATACAAATTCACTTTTTAAAAGAATGAAAAGTCACGTCAATACATTCAGAAAATATCATATTAGTGAAATAAAAGGCCACTTACTGTAAGTCTCCAGTGCACAGAGAGTACATTTTCATGCCTGTTTCTTAAAGAAGATTGTGCCTTTAAATCATTATTTTTTAATAATAAGTACACTTATTTTGATGAATTGTCTAAAGCACATGTAAAGTACTTTATTATAATTTTAACTGTAGAAACAAAATGAAAAAAAAAAAAATTTCTCCACATAATGAAAGTAAGTGCGGCCGGTGTTGTTTTGAACAACAGTTGAAACATTTTTCAAAATGCCTTCTTTTATGCTCCACAGAGGAAAGAAAGGTTTGGAATGACATGAAGATGAGTAAATGATGACAGACTTTTCATGAAAGAGCACCTCTGAGTAATCAAATATTCCTCTGGGATGGAATGGCATTCTCTCTGCTCTCTGATTGGCTTTTGGCTGTAGGAGGAAATGAATCCCATTCAGCGCAGTAGAAATCAACACAACCTCATTTACACTCATGCATAAACTGATGAGAACACCATTCTTCATCTTACAAAAGAACAAAAATGGCTATACATCACACCACAGAAACCATGCCACTGCAGAACGATCTTTGAGAATGACACATTAAAAAATGTATGTCATATGCCAGTAAAGTGAAGCTGTGACAGAGCAAATGAGTAAAGGAGGAAGCCCTATTTTATATTTGCGATTAACGTGTTGCTTGCAGAAATATATTTTTTCAGAATAAAAGCTTATGAATGAACATCAGTGAAGCCCCATAATGGTGTAGTAATGACAAAGTGCCAGTGCCAGTGAAAAAAATATGCAAAATGAAAAAATCTAAAGCCTCAAGGGGGTTTAATAAAAAAGCCAAACAAACCAAAGTGTTAGAATATTAACAGTTAAGCTTTCCTTAGATAATGAGGAAATAAATTCACATTAATAAGAAATGGCATTAAGCTTATTTCACCTGATTATTGCAGTGTGCTTATGGTGCTGCAGATGGGAGAGCTTAATTAAGTCATCTCACCTGAGCTGTGTCTGAATCACATCCGGCCATCTGAAATGCTGAAGCCTCTTCACTTTATACCAGATCAACACATTTTATTAAAAAGTACCTCATGACAGACTCCACCTACAGTATTAATGAAATGTTTATGCAAATTAAAAGATAGAATAAAGTTACTCCACTTAGACTAAATTAAATGCTTTAAACTCATCAAAGATTATCACGTATCATGTTTTTAAGTAAGCGTTAATTTGTAACCTATAAATATTTAAGACTCCTGTCATGAGGATTCAAATTTTCATGATGTTTCTGGCATGAATATTCTGAACGCCCCGATGAAATAAGATCAGTAAAAAAACTAAGCAGCAAAAATGGCTCGATATGAAATTCTGAAACATTATTAGCTAACACTTTAGTATAGGGACCAATTCTCACTATTAATTAGTTGCTTATTAGCATGCTTATTATTAACATAATGGCTGTTTATCAGTACTTATAAAGCACATATTCTGCATGACCATATTCTACATCCTTAATCCTACCCAGAACCTAAACTTAACACCTACCTTACTAACTATAACTGAGCAGGAACTTGGGAGTTAATGGTTTGTTAATGGTGAGAATTGGACCTTAAAATAAAGTCTGACCCATTATTAGCACATACCTGGTCATATTTACAGTGCAGCAACACCTGTTATATCAAAAATGTTTTCATAAGAGGTTGTTACTGAAGGATGAGTCAGTTTAAAAGTAAATTGGACTCTACAGCAATCCCACAACTTTGAAGTTAAAGTTTAGCACTGTTACTCCAAGAAGGAAGGCATAATATAAGTGCCAAGCAGCAAAAAATGACCCCTTTCATTCTCAGAGTCAGAGAAAGAGTGCAGTGAAAACTGAATGAGGACTGTTATTAGACAAATGTATATTTTGTCATCTTAGTATGCAAAACTAATTTAATGTGATGGGGTGGGAATAAAATAGCTCACAAAATGCTTGTAGCAAATAATACAAATAAACTTTTTATATGGTACCTTTCAGTTCAAAAATACAGTGAGAACAGTAATATTATGAAATATTATTACAATTTCAAATAACTGCTTTGTGTTCAAGAAATATTTTTATTATAAATTATTAATTGTTGAAAACAATTTATATTAAGTTATTAAGTTGTGCTGCTTAATATTTTTACCATAATACATTTGTAGGAATAGAAAATTTATTTGAAATTGAAATAACATTATAATATCTTACTGTCACGTTTGATCATTTTAATGCCTCCTTGCTTTTAAAAAAGTGAATAAATCCAGTGGCTCCAGTCAGAGTTTGTTAAGCTCATGTTGTCTGAAATGTTTTACTAATCTGATGGTATACAGTACACATGTTTGCATCTGCATCAGTGGAGGTAGTGCAGCTGACAGCCACACTGTCTGAATCTAGTTTTATTTACACTCAGCTGAGATGGCCTTGCACACAACACAAGAGCTGTCCTTCAACCGCCAGTTAATTAAATCCACTCAACCCGTGGCTGTAGACAGAAAGTGAATGTGGAATTGATGTGAAGGAAAAAAATATTTTTATATTTTTCTGGTCTTCCAGGTCTTATGGGTTTCAGTTTGATTTTTGATTGTGATGTTTGTTTTTTGTGTGTTGCGTAAACGCTTCATTTGAGAGTGAAGCGGATTAATGCATGCTGCATGCTTTGAATGAGAAACATGCTCTGGTCTGAGTGGTGAGGTGTGTTTGATTTTGGATTGAAGAGGATCTGTTCATGCTGGAATATGTGGATGTTACACTCTGTTTAAATGAGTATGGATGCTTTGCTCTCTTGTTTTTCACTATTTGTTTATTTGAGTTGTGTTTTTTTGTAGTTGCTGCTGTGGAATGGCAGTCTCTGCTGACACATGAGTGGCTGAAATGTGGGCTAGTAGAGGTGCCTTAGAACGCATTGCCAAAGAGATTCAGCTTATAGCAAGCTCATAAGCTTGGATATTCTTTAACCCTTTTATTTTTCTTTCTAAAGATTTACACAACATAATTTTCAACTAAAAACAGAAAACTTTGTGTTTTGGGTTCCTAAAATAATGTAAACATTTAAACATGATGGGGGGGGCACTATAATGCGCAATGACAAAACAGACACAGATGCAGCCGCACGCACATACAAAAGTAAAATTTTAAAGATATTTTAAAACATTTGCTGCATGGTTTAAAAAATACCTTTTATAATACTGTATTTTTGAGAGACAAAAAAACAACAAAACAGGTAGGCTAAGCCTAAAGGCCTAGTTGCATTTTATTATTACATTCATGAATAGTCTAATGTAAAATACCGGTAAATAAAGCTTAATGTTTACTAACATTATAAATACAGACAAGCTAAAAGCTATTTTAGTTCATCTTACTCAATAACATCCTTTACATTTAACGGTATTCAGAAAAATAATGATGCATAGTAGTTAAACATCAACCCAAAACAAATTCACTGCTGCTGAAACTGAAACAGGAGTTGCACATGAAACTACTTTCCAGGGCACCTTTAATGCATCTGGTGCATGGGGTAAAACATGCGTAGACAATTTCACACGCATGAAACCTAATTCACGTACACACAAAAAAAATTCACGTGCGTGAAAAAAAAAATATATTCACAAAAAGCAATTGCACATGCACATGCGCAAAATAAAATTATATATTCATAAAATACATTTCACAAATGCAAAACACAATTCGTAGATATACAACTGTGCACAAAAACCTTTGAATGTTTAAAATGTACGAGTGTCTGAATGTACAAATCGTCATTTACTACGAATCCACTCGGATTTGTGTGTGTGTGTTTTTGAGACTTTCCTGGCAGAGCTCTCTTCCCACGTGGGTCTGTCTTACTCTTTAGCCAATCAGATGCGAGCTTACCATTAAACCAATCATATCATAAGCCACCGAGAGTGCATTCAAGGAGCATGATTCTGCGCAACTTTTGCGCAATATGGATTAATTAGAACGGAAATTAAGCCTTTACATCAGTAATCCCATAGACAGTAAAAGAAATGGACACAGCGACCCAATTGGAACTCAATTGAGACAAGTGAAGCCCATTTTTAGCGATTTTTAGCACTTCCGTTTCTGACGCGCAGACTCAAACAAAGGAAGCTTCTGCCATTATTGTGACTTCATCTGAACATGTGCAAAACTACTCTCCTTGAATGCACTCTCGGTGGCTTATGATATGATTGGTTGAATGGTAAGCTCGCATCTGATTGGCTAAAGAGTACGACAGACCCACGTGGGAAGAGAGCTCTGCCAGGAAAGTCTCATAAACACACACACACAAATCCGAGTGGATTCGTAGTAAATGACGATTTGTACATTCAGACACTCGTACATTTTAAACATTCAAAGGTTTTTGTGCACAGTTGTATATCTACGAATTTTGTTTTGCATTTGTGAAATGTATTTTATGAATATATAATTTTATTTTGCGCGTGTGAATTGCTTTTTGTGAATATATTTTTTTTTTCACGCAGGTGAATTTTTTTTGTGTGTACGTGAATTAGGTTTCATGCATGTGAAATTGTCTACGCATGTTAGACTATTATTTATTATGCTTTGAACTTCACTCCAGTGCACATAAATCATCCTTCACATGCGCAATGTTTGGTGGGTGAACACAATAGATTGTACTTCAGACTATTTAAATTGAGTAGTGTAACTTTTTATATGTTTGGTTAGCTTATTTTATTTTGAAAATGAACAGGCTGCGATGTCAAGTATGGTAGAACTGGTGTGTGTGCGCATTTGAGGCACCTGCACGAACTTTTGAATTTTTTCTTTATGACAGCAGAAACAAAGATAAGTCTAAGACATCATTATGAAACTATAAGGGGGCTACTTTTATGTGTGTACAGTCACACTAACAACAAAACACTGTGCTTTTCAAAATAAAGAAAACAAACAGATGTAGCTTTCTGCTGTAAAATGGACAGAAACTGACCATATAGAACTTGTTGCAGTTTTACTTTTGTTTTGTTAATCTGTGAATTACTTAAATCAAATATATTTTGTGAATAGGGATATTTTTTATATGTGATTTTATTAAGTTTTTCTCCCTTTATATAATTGCTTATATTTATGTTATTTAACTTCAGCTTTATTTCAATTAACAGAAATATTTTTAATAGTTTTTATTTACTTTACCTAAATGGCAAAACATCCATAGAACTGCAGTGTTTCAAGCCACAAATATTTCAAAATAATCAAATATCAAATAATTAATTTAATGCCGGTCTGGGACACAATAATATGCACTCAGACTGTGCGCTCATGCTTCTCCAATTAGTTATATATTAATGGTTTAAATAATTACAGTTCATTAAGTAAACTGAGGGGGCACAAATTCTTTCTGGAGGGGAAGGTTAAAATTAACAACAAAGTCTGCATTTTAATTATAATTATGTTTCTACTTCAATTGATTGTTGAAATAAAAACATTTAAACCACAAAACCATATCTTTCATTTAAAAAAATAAATAAATTCATGACAGATTAATTCAATAAGCCATGTGACATGCATATATTTATCTCTTTAGAGTTATTTATTTTTTTAACCAACTATCAAGCTGTGGATGTTAAATGACTTTACTCAGGTAAATGCAACTTAACCTGACAAATTGTTTACAAGCTGTTTACAAGTGCATCAACAGAAAATACCATAGACTAAAAGTCTGACCTTGGAACTTAAGATCAATATTGGTTCATGATGATCAAAATGAAGATTGACTGAAATTGATCAATCAATATTGTCAACCCAGCCCTACATTTCTGTAATTTTTGGACCTCGATGGCCCCAGTCCCTATCAAATTAAATTTTCTGCTTTCAATATTTCTTAAAAAAAAAAAAAAAACATGTCATGGCAAACTTGTAAATGTCTATCTAGTGTAGAGTATTTTTTTTTTAGCATAAAGTTCAGCAAGAACTTTACCCTGCAGCCATTTTAAGGCAGAAAAGAATGAAGTATGAAGTGCCATTCTTGGTATTTCCCAAATGAACCTTTGGATCAGAAACTTTGATAAGACATTTATTGCTTTCTTCTTTCTAAATTCCCTTGCTCCTTGTATTTTTAGAGACGTCTCCTAAATCTTATATGCTTCCTGTGATTTCCAGATTTAACATCTGATTAAAAAACATTATCAGTTTCTAATAAAACATCCTCAATGCCTTTGTTTATTAACTGAAAAGAGTTCCCCAGATAGTTTCTAATTACACATCCTCGTTATCTTTGTTTATTGTATATATAATTTTTTTTAATTTCCGGCCTGTCCCAGATCACCCTATATATCTGTATTAATTACTCAGAGTGATAAAGAGCATGTCTTAATGAAACTGACAGCACTGAGACTATGTGGTGGATGTGCACCTGGTCAGTGCACAGTTCAGCGCTCGGTATATGCTGCTGGGATTTCCAGAAATTAATCTTGAAATGAGCGCAGGTGTATTATACAGCCACTTACCTTTTAATCAAAAATGTGTGAAAATGATACCAGTTTAATATGCAAGACAAATGCATATGATCCACATGATGCATGCCATTACATACACCATAGCCTGATATAATGCACTTCTAGTAAACACGTTTATAAGTTGACCATTTATGAGAGATAATGTATGGCTCTATTTACTGCTACTGCTTTGTTCATGCTTTCACTGACAAATTAACTAAATGGTATGCTAGAAGTTATCAATTGCTTAATTAAAGAGTCTTCCAATTAAATTCCATAAATCCGACTTTCCATTTGACATTTCAATTTGAAGTCTCACTGACTTATAAGCAATATACTCAAAAATGTTTCTTACTGTGACGATGAGGCCTTTTTCTTGGAAGAATTTGACCAGGGGGATGGCATTCTGTTTGAAATTAGTCAAGCGTCGATCGATAGCTTTAGGGTTATCATCTGGGCGACCCTGCTGCTCCGCACGCTTCTCCAGACGCTCCTTCAGACGCTGGTTAGAGCAGGCCAGAAACACCACCAGGTCTGGAGTACAGATCTACAGAGAGAAAAGGAGGTGAGTGTCTCTTAATTTCTTAAATCAAGTTGATATTGATGGGTATAGTCACCTTCTGGCAGTCCAGATCAAAGCGCCTTGTGGCTCAGTGATCTGTGAAGATGTACTGTGGCTATTAAGTACCACTCTAAGGTCATACATCTAAATCAGCTTCAGGTTAGATTGTCAATCTAAGATGAGTTCTGGCCCCTCATATTATAATGAAATAGACTGGATGTAAACTGCAGGCAATGCATAAGCATACATCAGGTGTCTTAGTTGTGACATTCACATGTGAAACCACAGGAAAGTCTTATTTCACTTATTATTTTAGTTTGAAGGCTAAATTATGTGCAACAATATTGTGCAGTTGCAAAGAAATCTGTTAGAGAAAGTAAATAATAGAGTTGGTTGCTATGGTAACTGACACAGTTAAACAATTATCAAAGACTAATAAAAAATCTAAGATGTGATTTCACAGCTAGTAATATATACATATCAGTCGTTTCAACAATGCTAATGCTTTTTTATATATATAAAGCTTGGTGGAAAGAGTGCAGTTTCATTCACAGCCTCCTTATCAAGTCTAACATGTCAAAGGTCTTAACTATATCTGTTCATATTGCATGTCAGCTGTGTTTTTAATTCTTTGGTTATTGTTCAACACTGAATGTGGACTTTATCTTTTTTTCTATTTGCCAGACAGGCAGCAGGCCTTCACTGACATATGTGCAATAAGTGTTAACAAAATGATGACCTTAAAGGACATATATTTGATCTGAAATGCACTGTCATTCTCTTAACCAGTTGCCTGCTGGAAAGCCTTTTGGGAATGTGCACTTAATTAGTCACTGGAGAGGAAAAAAGACTACAAATGTCAGTTCATAAAAGCCTGAAAGCCTGTCACAAAACAGAAAAGCAGGCTGATTATCTCAACAGAAGTGTGGCAGGCAAAATGTCAGTGAAAGCTAAAACACTGAAATTATTTTTTTGCCATTTAAACTAGACTCTGTTCCTGCCATTCATTCCAAACTTATCTATCTAAAAAGGGATCTGGATTTACCGGAGGTCACGTCATTGGTAAAATACAATCGATACAATAACTAAGAGGAAAGAGTCTAAACCAACTAAGAAAACTGTCCAACAGTGATTGAAATCAATAATAAAAATGACACTTTCCACTCAGTCTAATATGGTAAATATTAAGCAGCACAAGTTTAACAGAATAAGTTTAAATATAGTAAAAAATACTATGCTATATCACAGCTAAATTGCTATATTATATCACAGTTATATGTTAATTTTTCAGGTAGACTGTGTTTGCTTTCTTGGAACCTGGTAGTAGAATATCTAGAATTGATATTGAATTGAAGTGGGGAAGTTGTGGCATAGTGGTTAGAGACTTTGACTCCTAACCCTAAGGTTGTGGGTTCGAGTCTCGGGCCGGCAATACCACGACTGAGGTGCCCTTGAGCAAGGCACCGAACCCCCAACTGCTCCCCGGGCGCCGCAGCATAAATGGCTGCCCACTGTTCATGGTGTGTGTGTGCACTTTGGATGGGTTAAATGCAGCGCACAAATTCTGAGTATGGGTCTCCATACTTGGCTGTATGTCACGTCACTAAAAGAAGATAAAAATGCTGCTGGGCCTCAGAGGGTTATCAGAAAATGTCTGCGGTCTTGTTTTAGAGGGTATTACACCTAAAAAAAAATGGAGTCCCACCATTTATGCCTCCCCATGTATAATCCACATGACAGACTGCCAGTCTACCTAGCCATGATTGTAACCCTCTGAGAAATGCTCCTGTCCTGCTCTTCTTACTTATCTCTCTGTGGAATTAGCCTTTTGCTAATCTTCAAATTCTATTAATAGTGTTCTGTTTTTATCTTCTAGTTTACACTTTACCTCATTCATTCCAGTTAGTCATTATCATGCTGCTGTAAATTACCTTCCTTTTGGTTTTTTGTTTTTTGTTTTTTTAAGTTTTGTGTTAAATATTGTTACCTAAAAAAAAAAAAAAAAAAAAGAAGAAGAAGAAAATTCTGCATTTCTGCATGACACAAATCTGGAATAACATGACCAAATTTTATAATTTGGGGTGAACTATTCCTTTGAGTAAGCAGGGCTGAGATCTTGCTTACTCCTGTCAGTGCAGCTGAAAGCGTTACTATTACGCCCTCAGTCAAAGCACTGTGCTACATGCCAACTGCACTAAGAAACAACCTCAGGCTTGAAACACCACATTAAAATTTCACGTCTGGTCTCAGCTCATGTACACAAGTTTTTGAGTTACCTAAACTTGCGCGCAGCATTGTACATATGGTGGAGAATTGTAGAATGATGGCATTTGGTTTATTCATTAGTCAGTCGTTAACCAGTAAGATTAGAATGTCTTTTTTTATACAGGGCTTTAGCTTTATATGTGCAAATAGCAGCATAAATAACAGACCACGAGGATTCAATTGCCACATTATGCACCTGCAGCGCTTCTGTGAATGGAGAAAAACAGAAATTAAGTCTATAAAACGAATAAAACAAATGGGACCACACAAAATATATAATAGGCTATAATAACAGACTAACAAAAGAAAAACTGTGCAACAAGTATAGGCTACACTCGTTTTTGTGACACTCTTAATGCATTTTATTTTTTATTTTCTTCATATCTTTACTTGATTTAATCCATCTGATCTTACAGGTGCCTCACGCACAAACAAACAACATAAGTTTCTTTCAGTCGGTCACTCTCAACTTCACGACGGTGACTGACGAATTAGGATATAAAAGAGCATTTCCTAAAGAGCAATTTCCTCTAAAAGAGCTCCACGGTTGCGTCTTTATAAAGACGATGGATCGTCCTTATAAGGATGCCGTTTCACCCGTGCGTTTCCGGGTGTGGCCATTACCTGGCACCGGGTGATGGTCACGATCGCTGCCTCACGTGTCTGGGCATCAAGCACTCTGAGGTGGCCAACACAGAGGATCTCTTTTCTCGGTATGGAGTTGGATTCATTCGAACAGCCAGCGTGCCTAACAGAGGAACGAGCGCGGTCGGTGCTAGCCTGCTTGAAAACGTTCAAGGACAGGACAGCGGTCCCACTGAAACTTTTTCTGAGGGTCCAGCTGATTTGGAGATGTTTCGGAGCCACTCAGGTAGACCTGTTTGCTTTTCCAGAGACCTCTCACTGCCAGTTGTTCTACTCCCTGACCGAGGGAACACTCGGCACGGACGCAATGGCACAAATATGCGTTTCCCCCAGTGAGCCTTCTCACACAGACACTGTGCAAAGTCCGGGAGGATGAGGGGCAAGTCTTGCTAGTGGTGCAGTATTGGCCCACTTGGACCTGGTTCCCCGAACTAGTGCTCCTCGCGATAGCCCCTCTGGGGCCGATTCCTCTGAGTAAGGATCTACTGACTCAGAGACAGGGCACCGTTTGGCACCCACATCCAGACCTTTGGAAACTCAATGTCTGGTCCCTGGACCAGATGCGGAGGTTCTAGGTGACCTACCCCAAAAGGTAGTGAACACCATCACTTCGGCCAGAACACCGTCTACGAGACACGCTTATCCCTTGAAGTGGAACCTGTTCATTGTTCATCGAGTGGTGTTCTTCTCGCCGAGAAGACCCCTGAAGATGCCTGATTGCGGTCGTGCTTTCCTTTCTGCAGCAAGGGCTGGAGACCTGGTTTAGTCGTTCGACCTGTCCATTTGCCTGGGGTTGGTATCCTGATGCGAGGCTGACGTTGATGTCAAGATGCTTGCAGAAAGCTTTCCAAACTTGAGATGTGAACTGGGTTCCTCGGTCACTGACGATATCCTCTGGTAGACCACACATGCTGTGACTGTTGACGTACGACGCTGCTGACGTGTTTTCTGGTGCGCCTAATAACAAAGAAAACACGTCAGCAGCGTCGCACGTCAACAGTCACAGCAGTCGCACTCACAACAGACCCGGAAGAGAAGAAAAAGCGGAATAAAGTCGTAATTTTTGTTATTTTTGGAACAAAATGTATTTTCGCTGCTTCAATAAATTCCAACGGACCCTCTGATGTCACATGGACAACTTTGATGATGTTTTTATTACCTTTCTGGACGTGGACAGTATACCGTACATACATTCTCAATGGAGGGACAGAAAGCTCTCGGACTAAATCTAAAATATCTTAAACTGTGTTCCGAAGATGAACGGAGGTCTTACGGGTTTGGAACGACATGAGGGTGAGTCATTAATGACATAATTTTAATATTTGGCTGAACTAACCCTTTAAGCATTTTCGTCTCAAGATAAAGATAAAGACTAAGACTAAATCAAAAATACCTGCCAAAATTAACACTGCATTCAACAAGTATAACCGACAAACGCAAACTGAAAGAAGTTTGGACACAGTATAATTGGGAAGATACAGGTGCAAGGAATGACTAATTAAAGGGAACACGGCACACAACAGGGGAGGGAAAACACAACACAATGAGTCCAGGGGCATGACAATATGACAGCCTTTACTGAATGTAGTCAGTTAGCTGATATTTGAATGGGCTGGGGAGACAGTGTCTCTCGGCTTTGCTCACAGTGGAGGTATTTGGTAATACTGTAATGACCTCTGTTACAGCTGCAGTCTGATCCCCTCTCGTTCTGCGCTCATCTCATAATTGGGTTTTAAATCCCTTCATTGCTGCTGCTCATCTCTATTCTGTGAGAGTCAAAGCTAATTCAGTTATCGAGTTTAGTTGTGGTGACACCGTTATTGGTTGCCTGGTGACCGAACACAGTCACACAACACACAGTCTAGGGTCTCTTCAAACCTTTCTTCATACCACAAACACACAGACAATAAAAAAGACTCATTGTTATTCATATCAACTTCTGCATTGGTAAAGGTTTTATCTTCTCTGATCTAGCTTCATTGTATTTACTATTTTCATTAAATCTAAGCTGATTTCATACCCTCCATGTTTGTCCTATAAGTATTCCTCAAAGATGTTTGCCATTTTAGAATCTCTTTTTCTTTCACGTTTTGTACTTTTTCTTTTTAATGTGTTCATTGGAGAGGTTCATGCAAATTACAAGATTTTACTTAATGTGAAGTTATTTTGTGATGTATGTTTGATAGGGGTAGGTCATCCAATCAATCCATTAATTAATTAATTAATTGAATGATAGAATTGAACTATTAAAGTGTCTTAAGTGTAAATTTTTCGAAATGAATAAATAAGCTTTTCATTGATGTATGGTTTATTAGGACCAGACAATATTTGGCCGAGATACAACTATTTGAAAATCTGGAATCTGAGGGTGCAAAAAAAATCAAAATACTGAGAAAATCGCTTTTAAAGTTGTCCAAATGAATTCTTAGCAATGCCTATTACTAATCAAAAATTACGTTTTTATATCTTTACGGTAGGAAATTTACCAAATATCTTCATTGAACATGATCTTTACTTAACATCCTAATGATTTTTGGCATAAAAGAAAAATTTATAATTTTGACCCATACAATGTTTTTTTGGCTATTGCTACAAATATACCCCAGCAATTTACGACTGTTTTTTTGGTCACAGTTACTGTGTGCATTTTGTTTTAACAAAATAAATACATACATACATTTGATGCTGTTACCCATTTCCACAATGGCCAGAGTTGCCATATGGAAACATTAAGATTTTCTCAATTTACTGTACGATATTTTAAGTAAAGTTAATCTATGAATCTTAACCCTCTGGAGTCTAAGGGTATTTTTGGGGCCTGGAGAAGTTTTGTCATGCCCTGACATTTGTGCTTTTTTCAGTTTCTTATAAATATCTAAATGGCTAAAGTCTAATCTCACTGTAATCAGCACAAACTGGGCTATAATAATATGTGAGCAGCATGTATGTACATGATTGTGTTTTTGAGAAAAAATTTTTTTTATGCGTGGTTAGTGTAATACTAAAAATGTTAAATCACTTAAATAAGGCCATAAAACATACAGAACATTGGTTCCCGGGACTTTTGAGAACTGGAGCTTGTAGCCTAGAATTTTTCTTTCTAAATTATGTGAAAATCATCTCGTTTACTCACTCACAGAAAACAATATATTGATTTAAATTTTCTAAGACACTTTTTTGTTGGTAAAAGTCATATGCGAGTAGGCGTCAACTATCATGAATATCATTGTGATTCACACCTGAGAAGACAAAGGCCTGCATAATGAGCTGCATAATGAGCCATTCAGTCAGGTGTGTCACTGAGAGGGATGAGTTACAAGAAAGAATGTGAGGACAAAATAAATGTATATAATTTTATGTTTGTAGTTTTTTTAGAATATATTTAATTATCACACAACACAATTTAATATCCACTTGCGAGTGCAGTTAAACAGTTTATTAGGAACAATCAAAGCTGACTTTCAAAGCTGAAATTTTTGCATCATTACTCCAGTCACACAATCCTTCAGAAATCCTTTTAACAATCTGATTTTCTACAAAAAAAAAACATTTATTGTTATTAATATCATTATTATTATTATTATTATTATTATTATTATTATTATTATTATTATTATTATCATTAATGTTGAAAAGAGCTGAGAATATTTTTTCAGGGTTTTTTTTTGGGAGAGGGATAAATTGAAAGAATAGCATTGTTTGTTACATCTGTTACAGTTACATTTATTTGTTACATTTATATTATTTACATCAAGCTTTTGAATGGTATAGTAGTGTATATTGTTATTGAAACTTCATGATGTTTCACTTTATTATACATTTAGTCAGGAATTATAGTTTGGAAAAAGTCTAACTAGTAAAATGTTTACATGTTATGTGAAAACTAGTACAAGTATATAAATAAATAAAAAGAGACTTACTCATGTTTATGATCTCTGCTGAATAAAGCACTTCATTCTTTTTTCTGAGGAAATCCAATTCTCAAATCCTCAACCACATCACATCTTTTTGGGGTGAATTATGTCTTATTCCTCTCATTGCAAAGCAAACAGTAAAATAAAAAAACTTGAAGAACAGTCTCGCTGCGTTGTCTTCTGTTGTGTGGGCGTATTCAAGCCGCGCGCTTCAGTTAAACATTAGAATCTGAATAGTGCGTTCAACACGGGGGCGTGGTCACATTAAAATTTAATGAAGGGAGACGTGAAAAACGGACATCACGTTGTTTTCATATGGATTACTTTATCACAGAATATTTGTTTTTGGCAGCACTTGCTTAGTTTAAAAGTAGACATGTCAAGCTTTCTATAGGTATATCTCTCATGTCTCTTCGTTGAGTATTCACTGAGTTACAGTTCATTTTAATGACGCGTTTGTAAATGAAGATCACCGCAGACAAAGGCTGCAGACAGCACTCCTTGTTTGTTATCTTTATTTTATAAATGCACAAAGTTTTGTTGTTATTATTTTTCTTAATTTTTTGAGTAAACGTTTGGTTTATCCTTACTTGTGTTTAGTTTATCTACTCATTTTCTTGTGTGTAACTTGTTGTTTCTTCATTAGTTTTAATCAAATGGTCTTGTTTAGTTACGATCATGTGTTCCTACATTTGAATGGACTGTCCCCTGTTTACTTTCCCTTGTTTCTTGATACTGTATTTTGGTTTTGTTTGTTGTTTTTGCTTTACATTCTTACATAACTGCACTTTTTGTCTCCAGAAAAAAAGTTATGGTCTAATAGCACAACTTGAGGGTACTTGAGCATGCATCTCTCATGTCAAGGGAAAGCCTTGGAGAGAAATTGGCTTAGAAACAGCACATTATTTTTTTTTTTTTTGTTTTGTTTTTTTTTAAAGACTGACCTTCTAATTCGTATAATGCATTTTTTTTTCTTTTTTAGTTCTCAATTAGCATGGAAGTCAAGGAAAATGACACTGCCATTTGGCAAAACTATAGAAAAGTTATAGAACTTGATATTCAATTATATTCAATACTGTAATCTTTGAAGTAGACTCTCGCTTTATATAAAAAATAACTTAGAGATTGTTATGTGAAGTACATATTTAGCCTATTTAATAAAACATGAGTGCTGAAAAGCATCAGTGAAAAAAGCTGAAAGGCTATGCAGAACACCGGCTGCTATTCTGGCTGACTGTCTTCGTAGAAGGTCTGCGAGCTGCAGGCTGGGATTTATTTTCTGGCAGGCCTTCACTCAAAAATCCTCTCAGTGACTGTGCTGGCACCTCCGGAAAAGGCAGAGGTAGAGAGAATGAGGATGCACACAGGGGAATCAGTACCTGAATCTGAGTCCCTATTAAACTGTGACAGCCAGCAGACAGAAAGTAAACCAATTAATGCAACAGTAAAACTAGACATCACTGAACATTTATTTTAGTTATATACAGGAATGAATATAAAATAGCCAAGTACAGAAATTAACTTTTCCATTAAGGAATGACATTTGTCCATTTAAATTGATTTCCAGGAGTGTTTTTATTCTAATCTTATTGAATTTAATCAATGAATGCAATTAGAATAATAAGACACTACATCATGCTTATCAGTCAAATGAAATACAAAATCCATCTTTGCATTGCAGAAGCAAAAGCAGTCTTAAGTTGCTTCATTTGGACATGAATGACATTTGGACATTTTTCTCAATATTTAAATTTTTTTGCACCCTCAGATTCCAGTTTTTCAAATAGTTGTATCTTGTCATAACAAACCATACATCAATGGGAAGCTTATTTATTCAAAATCTCAATTTAAATCTCAACCCTTATGACTGGTTTTGTGGTCCAGGGTCACATTTAGTCTGTATTTTATAAGACTGTTTATTGCTGTTCAGAGGTGGCATGAATGCATGAATAAATGAAAACACGTGTTCAGTAACTTATACAGGGCATTTTGTGCACCCATACCTTGGATTTTTGGGAGCATTTCTGTTCAATTTGGTGGCATTTTTATACCAAGCCCCCACTAAGTTCTTCTCTTTCAGTCATAATGGTGGAAGAACCTGCAATTTTATAATTTTATTCATCAAATTTGTGCAATTTTAAGCTACACAACCTATTTCTACCTGATCTGACTGGACTGAAAAAATCTAAATAAAATGAAAATCAGTGGTGTAACCTAGCATAATCAGGTTGATTCCATAATATTAAATATTTTTGAATTGGCATGTCCACTTCTTCGCAACTATATCATCCATTTGCGTAATTACCCACTAGACTGTGAGAGAGTCCATTAGCTATGCCAATTCTGACGTTTTATTGTGTCTTCAGTGCTGCCTTACTTTGAACAAAGGACAGATTAGAGTGCTACCTTTAGTCATGACAGAAATGCGGCTGACCTTATTGCATATGCATTTGTAGTAGTTTCCCTTTCAGATGCAAAATTTATGGGAGGAGAGCATTTAAATGAATTACGAAACATGATTTACTAAGGTTTGCGGGAGTCAATACTGGTATTTCTGCCATGATTTATCACCCTAAAAAAGCATGTCTTAACTCATTTTGCACTTGACATGGCTGTGATTGTTGCTGCCAGAAGGAGGCATGGAACTGCACTCTCACAGTAAGTTGCCTTGTTTAGGATATCTGGCCCTATATACATATACTTGCTGCAGATAATGTAATAGTAGCCTAATTAAATAAACTGTCACTGGTTTCTGTCACGGTTCAGGGTGCTTCATCGGCTTCCCTGTTGTCTGTGTCCTGTCATTTGCTGCAGCTCGTGACCTGGGCAATCAGCGCTGATAATTCAGCGCTGGTGTGTGCAGATCACGAGCTGATTGTCCTCACCTGTTGCTAGTTCCCATTCTCCCTTTTATTCTCTGCTGTGTCTGTCCCTTGTTGTCAGTAGATTTCGCGTTGTCATTGTTATTGTGCTGTGTGTCTGTTTCCTCACCTTTACGCTGTTGTGCTCAGGACGTCTAGACGAGGAGTCTTTCGTTGGCCGTGTGCCCGAGATCCTCTGTCTCGCTTTCCACGTCCCGTTGGGCATTGCACCAGAGGTGGTCTCCACAGCCTGTGTCCGCAGGTGTCTGTACGGACGGCTCTGGATTTGTTACACCAGGCTTCAGTTTGTGTGTGTGTGACATTCACACGTTGGATTAGTTTGGTATTTTTTGTTGTACCCAATAAACTGTTGCCCGAATCCTCTGCGTTTGAGTTCTCTCTCTTCGCGTTCCTGACAGAATCTACTGACCATTATGGACTCAGCAGAGGAGATCGATGTTCTCCGAATCCTCAGGCAGCAGGGCACGCTGCTGGGTAGACAGCAGGAGGAAATCACCGCTTCTCGTCACGCTTTTTCGGAGCTGTCACTGCAACTGACCCAGCTCACAGAACGGCTTGATCGGCTTCAGATTATTCCTCCCGCGACTCCTGTTGTACAACCTCCGTCCGAACCAGAGAGTGTTGCTTCCCGTCATGCGGAGCCTCGTCTTAATCCACCTGCTCCATACTCCGGTGAGCCCAACTCATGCCGTTCATTTCTGTCACAATGTTCGCTGACTTTTTCACTCCAGCCCTCTTGTTTTCCCACGGAGCGAGCTAAGGTGGCATTCATCATCACGCTTTTAGTCGGACAAGCGAGAGAATGGGGTACGGCCATGTGGGACAATGATCATCAGTGTTGCAGCTCGTTTAAGGAGTTTTCGGAGGAGCTCCGCAAGGTGTTCGATCGCTCCGCGCTTGGGACGGAGGCGGCGCGGGCGTTATCTTTGCTGCAACAGGGAGGTCGGTCGGTGTCGGATTACTCCATAGAGTTCCGCACTCTCGCCGCGTCATGCGGATGGAATGCTAAAGCGCAGTGGGATCACTTTCTTCACGGGTTGGCAGACTACATCAAGGACGAGATATATTCTCTCGAAACTGCCTCCCAGCCTCGACGGTTTAGTCGACCCTCGCCATCCGCGTTGACAACCGGATAGCTCTCCGGTCCCGCCATCGGAGGGGCGTGGTCTCTCGCGAGCTTTTCTCCGACCTGGTCGCTGGAGCGGCGGGTGACGCAAACTTCTCAGCGTCTCGTCATGCCTGAGGAGGAGCCCATGCAGATCGGGAGAGCCCGGCTGACGATCACCGAGAGCGCGCCATCGCCTCACTCACAGTCTGTGTCTCTACTGTGGGGGGGGCGGAGCATGTGGCGGCCTCGTGTCCAGTGAAGGGGCGGCGTTTTTCGGCCAAGGAGGGGCGTACGGTGAGCGTCACTAATACATTGCTGCCCTCTGGTGGTCGTTCCGTCCTTCAGGCTTCATTACAAATTTAATAAAAACTAGTTATCAGTGTGTCAGCTTTAATTGATTCTGGAGCAGAGGGTGATTTTATGGACAATGAGCTGGCTGCCCGATTAGGTGTTCCATCAGTCCACTGGCCGAGCCCATTTCAGCCAGGACTCTGTGCGGCACCCATCTCACTAGAATTACACACTCCACCAGGTTTATTACTCTCACCCTCTCGGGTAATCATGCTGAGGAGATTCGTTTTCCTCCTCATTCATTCTCCCTCCACTCCATTAGTATTAGGACACACATGGTTGGTCAAACATAACCCACACATTGACTGGACTCTTAATTCTGTTCTGGCATGGAGCCCTTTTTGTTTATCTCAATGTTTGGGTCCGGCATTTTTCTCCGGTTATGTCTTGTTCTGTGTTACAGGAGGAGCCGGTGAGCCTGGCGAATGTACCGGAGGCTTACCATGACTTGAGAGCGGTTTTCAGTAAGTCCCGAGCTTCATCCCTTCCTCCACACCGCCCGTACGACTGTGCGATAGATCTGTTGCCTGGCACTTCTCCACCTAGGGGGCGCCTGTACTCTCTTTCCGGGCCTGAGAGGGAGGCCATGGAGGAAGTACATCAATGATTCTCAGGTAGTTGGCATCATTCGGCCCTCTTCCTCTCCGGCTGGGGCGGGATTCTTCTTCGTGGGGAAGAAAGATGGATCACTCCATCCCTGTATAGATTATCGGGGCTTGAATGACATCACGGTCAAGAATTGTTATCCTTTGCCATTGATGTCATCGGCCTTCGAGCTCTTGCAGGGGGCGACCATCTTTACGAAGTTGGACCTTCGCAATGCTTATCACCTAGTTCGGATTAGGGAGGGGGACGAATGGAAGACCGCCTTCAACACCCCCACGGGGCACTTTGAGTATTTGGTTATGCCCTTTGGACTTTCGAACTCCCCGGCGGTCTTCCAGGCACTCGTCAATGATGTGCTTAGAGACATGGTCGACCGGTTTGTATTTGTTTATCTCGACGACATCCTGATCTTTTCCCAGAACACGAGCGTGACCATGTCCAACACGTCAGGCGAGTGCTCCAGCGGCTGCTTGAGAATCGTTTATTTGCCAAGGTGGAGAAGTGCGAGTTTCACGCCACGGTCGGTTCCGTTCCTGGGATTTATTCTTTCACCCGAAGGAATCCGAATGGATCCCGCCAAGGTAAAAGCAGTTGCTGATTGGCCTACCCCAGATAGTCGTAGAGCGGTCCCAGCGATTTCTGGGGTTTGCCAATTTTTACAGGCGGTTCATTCGGAATTTCAGCCAGGTCGCCCTTCCTCTGACGGATCTCACCTCCACTCGAAGACGTTTCTGTTGGTCGCCGCAGGCTGAGGCTGCATTTTTAAATTTAAAAGAGTCGCTTTGTTTCGGCTCCCATTCTTGCTACTCTCGGCCCCCGATCCGTCCCGTCAGTTCGTTGTGGAGGTTGGATGCATCAGAGGTAGGAGCGGGGGCGATTTTTTGTCTCAGAGGTCACCTTCGGATGACAGAGTACATCCCTGCCGCATTTTTTTTTCTCATCGTTTAACCCCCTCGGAACGGAATTACGACATCGGGAATAGGGAGTTACTGGCTGTTAAGTTGGCCTGGAGGAGTGGCGCCACTGGTTAGAGGGCGCGGAGGTCCCTTTTATAGTTTGGGACCGATCATAAGAACTTAGAATACATCCCGCACCGCTAAACGACTTAATTCCCGACAGGCTCGCTGGGCACTGTTCTTCGGTCGGTTCAATTTTAACATCTCTCTTACCGTCCGGGATCCAAGAATGGTAAGCCTGACGCACTTTCGCGGATCTTTGAGGCTGAACCTAGAGCCATCCTCCCGGTGACCATTCTGCCTCCCGATCGGGTGGTAGCGATGGTTACCTGGGGGGTGGAGTCCAGAGTCCGCTCGGCTCTGCGCAACGTCACAGTTCCCGCGGGGTGTCCTGAGAGCCTGTTGTTTGTGCCAGAATCGGTCCGAACTAGCGTCCTTCAGTGGGGTCACTCGTCCATGCTAGCTTTGCCACCCAGGAGCAACTCGTACCTGTAGTTTAATCAAGCAGCGCTTCTGGTGGCCTTCCATGGCGCGGGACGCTCGTCAGTTCGTGTCGGCATGTCCTGTTTGTGCTGCGGGTAAGGGCTCCAATCGACCCCCCAGCAGGGTTACTCCAGCCGCTGCCTGTCCCTTCGAGACCCTGGTCACACATAGCTATGGACTTTGTCACAGGCCTACCTCCGTCTAGCGGCAACACGGTAGTCCTTACTGTGGTGGACAGGTTCTCGAAGGCCGCACATTTTATTCCCCTCCCCAAATTGCCCTCAGCGAGGGAGACGGCGACTATCGTCCTGGATCACGTTTTCCGTATTCATGGCCTCCCGGAGAACGTGGTCTCTGACAGGGGTCCCCAATTTGTGTCAAAGTTTTGGGCAGAGTTCTGTCGACAGCTGGGGGCGACTGCGAGTCTTTCCTCCGGGTATCACCCGCAGACAAATGGTCAGGCTGAGCGTGCTAACCAGGATCTGGAGAGAGTCTTGCGTTTGTGTGGCGTCCGCGGAACCGTCATCTTGGAGTTCCAGATTAACTATGGTTGAGTATGCACATAACTCCCTCCTGGTCTCGTCTACGGGTTTGTCTCCCTTCCAGTGCTGTTTAGGCTACCAGCCACCCTTATTCCCCTCCCAAGAATCCGACGCCGTTGTTCCATCCCGCGCACCATCGTTTATTCAGAGATGCCTCCGTACGTGGAGGATCGCCAGAGAAGCCCTCACTCGTACTGGTGACAGGAACAAGGCGTCGGCGGATCGTCACCGTGCTAAGCCCCCACTTTACGTGTGCGGTCAGAAGGTCTGGTTGTCTTCCAAAGACATTCCTCTCAAACTCCCCTCACGTAAACTGGGACCCAAAATTTATTGGACCGTTTTCCATCTCTAAGGTGCTCAGTCCGGTGTCGGTTCGACTCAATTTAACCCCCCAGTTTAAGAATATCCACCCGGTGTTTCATGTCTCTAAGATAAAGCCCGTCATTCGCTCCCCCCTTCAGCACCCCAGACCTCTGTCCCTCCGCCTCCTAGACTCATTGAGGGGTCTCCGGCTTATACGGTACGGCGGCTCCTTGATGTGAGACGGAGGGGTAGAGGTTATCAATACCTGGTAGACTGGGAGGGCTATGGTCCGGAGGAGAGATGCTGGGTTCCGGCTCGTGACATTCTGGATCGCGCTCTCATTGACCAATTCCATCGGCGTCATGGTGAGTCCTCCGGGGACGCCAGGAGGCGTCCCTGAGGGGGGGGGTACTGTCACGGTTCAGGGTGCTTCATCGGCTTCCCTGTTGTCTGTGTCCTGTCATTTGCTGCAGCTCGTGACCTGGGCAATCAGCGCTGATAATTCAGCGCTGGTGTGTGCAGATCACGAGCTGATTGTCCTCACCTGTTGCTAGTTCCCATTCTCCCTTTTATTCTCTGCTGTGTCTGTCCCTTGTTGTCAGTAGATTTCGCGTTGTCATTGTTATTGTGCTGTGTGTCTGTTTCCTCACCTTTACCGCTGTTGTGCTCAGGACGTCTAGACGAGGAGTCTTTCGTTGGCCGTGTGCCCGAGATCCTCTGTCTCGCTTTCCACGTCCCGTTGGGCATTGCACCAGAGGTGGTCTCCACAGCCTGTGTCCGCAGGTGTCTGTACGGACGGCTCTGGAGTTGTTACACCAGGCTTCAGTTTGTGTGTGTGTGACATTCACACGTTGGATTAGTTTGGTATTTTTGTTGTACCCAATAAACTGTTGCCCGAATCCTCTGCGTTTGAGTTCTCTCTCTTCGCGTTCCTGACGGTTTCTTAGCACACTTTTAAATGTAAAAAAAAATAATTGTAATAATGTCAAATTAAACATTGTACTTTAAAGTGTACTCATTTTGATGTGTTGACTAACATACTTGTAAAGTACTTTATACATAAAAAGTAGCATATTATATTTAGAATGAATAATTTTAATATATGTGTGTGTGTGTGTTTGCGTCTGATGTTCATGTTTTAAATGCAACTAAATTGCATCTTCATTACAAATGTGTAATTACAAATATATTTAAATATGACATACAAGTTTGAAAAGAAATTAAAGTATATTAGTAAGTATAATTTACACTACTATATTTCAAAGACATAGAAAAATAATTATTAACTTATATATATAAAAAAATCCTTCCTAAGTCCTTCTTAGTTGGTCAAAAAGCACTCTTAACTTAAAACAATTGCATTGAATATATTTTTAATATTTAATATACATAAAATATTATACTATTCTATAATATCATCGATTTTAAATTACATGCAATTAAGTTGTCGAAAACACTGCATTCTGTTTACATTTAAGTATGTTCTTTTAAAGTGTATTATTTCCATAGTAAGTACAATTTTAAAAGTATAAGCTAAAGGTTACTTCTTTTTATAAGGGTAGTTGGTGAATAAAATTAGTTTATATGTTATAACCACTTATTTTGGATGTTACCACGACACTCATTTTTGTTGTGGTGATGCGAAGTTAAGTAAAATATTTTTTGTCCTAACAATCTGCAATCATGCAGTAGGTAACATTAAATATTCCCATATTAACTGGTGACTATGACAAGTCACACAGCATTTTCACACTGAAAATGCTGGAATCGAGTCGTTTAGGACACAGTGTAAAATTTTGTCCGCCAGTGTGACTGGTAGATAAGCAAAATTACCAAACACTGCACAAAAATACCTGCATATTATTACATGCCATACCTGCAAAAGAAAGTCAAGCAGATAATGTGACATCATGAGTTAATTTCTGAGATAAGCAGACAGTGTCGCAAATCTATTTTCTGGCAGCAACAAGTGCATTCCTCACAGTTCTCTGCCTACGTTAAAGCACCTCTTAGATAATTGGTGTGAAATGAGGAAGGCTGGAAACAAGGGTGAGGGATGGAAAGAGACGGAGAGAAAAACGGAAGCATATCTGATTCTTGGTACTCATTAAATTTTACTGCTCAAGATAGACTGAACTTGGTGATCACATTAGCCGCAGCCTGGAAACAGCACTATGTGACATTTGCAGGTGGTGACTTCCACCATTTTCAAATCAGGACAAGCTATTTTTTGTTCATGTAAAACTTAAAGATTAATTCGAG
This sequence comes from Cyprinus carpio, assembly GCF_018340385.1. Classification (NCBI taxonomy): domain Eukaryota; kingdom Metazoa; phylum Chordata; class Actinopteri; order Cypriniformes; family Cyprinidae; genus Cyprinus; species Cyprinus carpio. Next base: position 7,731,716 of record NC_056598.1, read on the forward strand.
ATCGATGGCAATTGAGTTGAAGGGTAAGGAGCAGCAAAGCTTTAAGTAAGCTGTAATATCTAACATACTACCTCCTAAACCTGCTGTCTTAGAAAATAGAAAAAGTGTGGGAACAAATTAATTAGCCATGATGAAACGTGAAAGAAACTGCTGTCATTTAGAAAAGAACGTGCACTGAGACCTGTAATCGAAAACCGTCACATGATTTCCTCTTAGCAAGGCTGACATTAGCTCCATTTTGACAGGTTTACAGACATTAATATACACCTGTCATTGTAGAAGTCCCATCTGAGTCAAGTGGTTCCTGTCAAAAACACAGGGAATAGAGTGTTTCAAGTATAGTTTTGAGATCTGACGTGTGTGTTACGCAGACAAGTCACTCATGCAGACAGGAATCAACAGGGTGTGAAATATCGGTTCACATCCCATTCCCCCATCGCAGGTTGCCAAAACGATCTCAGTGTCAGAGTTAGATATGTCTGTGATACATTTACATTTGTGGTGATCTTCAAATATTGAAAGTATATATATTTTTTAATACTGTACTTTCAGATAATATAATATTCATCAAATAAAAGACCACTTAAGTGTACTTAAAGCGAACACACTTTAAAGAAAGTTTCTTAAAACACTTTGCAATAATGTAAAATTAAAATGTTTGACTTTAAAGTACAATATAAATCATAATCTTTTTGTGGTTTAAATTAGACATATATTAACATACTAAATCACAATTTTAACTGTAGTGTTATTTGATATAAGATTTAAATTTGACATATTAAATTGCAACTTCATCATTACAACAAATACATGACATACAAGTTTTTGAAAAATATGACGAATTTTAATTTACCGGTCCACAGTCTACTTCAACCATATCTCAAATACAACAGAAGTAATTATAAATTTACTGTATATATAAAGATAGCAGTTAATAGCAGTCAATTGGGTGCTTTGCAAATACAGGAAACTCATTTCTGTAGCAATTTAGTCCTCCTAAATCGAGTACCTGCAGGGAAAATGTGCTTTGTAATTCTGGGCTATTTTAAACAGCATACTGAATCAGTTTGGATGAAAGACAGTGGCATGATGTCTCAGATGAATTGAGCTTCAAAGGCAATCATTCCATAATTCACGAGAGTATTTCAGAACCTTCCCAGAATTTCTTTAAGCATCTGTCTGCTTTTTAAAAATGTTTTTTTTTTTTCACGGAACACCAACCATACCAATATATCTACTGAGTCCAGCAGTTGTTGTTTTTTCATACTGAGTCCCTTTTAAACACTAAATAAGACTCCAGCAGTGTAAACCAATTAACGAACACAGTAACGGTAGTCCTGTCTTCGCAACTGTATCATCCACTTGCACAATAACCCACTTGACCATGAGAATCTAGTACACTAGCTATTCCAATTCTGACTTGTTATATTGCGTCTTCAGTGCTGTGTTGCGTCAGAACACACTGCAGTTGAGAGCACTTTGACAAGCCCTGAACATCATCGGAGAAAAACAAACTTGTTCACTAATGCTTCGAAGTTATTCATGCTGCAGGCTAGTCATGACAGAATTGGCAGAAGCTTTGGAAGCTAATAAACGTGGGCAGAATGGCTGACAGTGATGGTCTTCTCCAGTTTATCTCATCTACAGGAGATGTACTTATTTATACATATGTGACCCTGGACCACAAAACCAGTCATAAGGGTAATTTTTTTTTATTGAGATTTATAAATCACCCGAAAGCTGAATAAATAAGCTTTCTATTGGTGTAGTGTTTGTTAGGATAGGACAATATTTGGTTGAGATACAACTATTTGAAAATCAGGAATCTGAGGGTGAAAAAAAAAATCTAAATATTGAGAAAATCACCTTTAAAAAAAAAAGTTTTGATATATTTACAGTAGGAAATTTACAAAATATCTTCATGGAACATGATCTTTACTTAATATCCTAATGATTTTTGGCATGAAAGAAAGATCAATAATTTTGACCACATACAATGTATTGTTGGCTATTCCGCCCGTGCAAAGGCAAAAGACTGTAACTTCGATTTTGGTCGAATATGAGTTCTTGATATTTTTGGGACATTCAAGACATCCTTTATCATGTGCATAAGTATCTTGAGTCAATTCCATTGTTTTTCTGAAAAAATAATCGGTCGTCTCAACTGTAACTTCGAAAAGCCTTGGCGAAACCAAAGCAGAAAACCGTATAACACTAGTTACCACTCTTTCATTTTGTCTGAAACGCTCAATTTGAGTTATAGCGTTCTGCCTTTGTTTAACTGTGTGTCAAAATGAAGTTACGGTGCTTGCTTGTAGTTATACGGTGTTCTGCCTTTTTGTTCTGCCTGTCCATTAAAGTCTGCTGCATTTAAATTATGGTGAGACAAACAAATTAGATTGTGGTCTACCAAACAGCTCCATATAACAAAGCACTGTGAAGACTAGATACCTTGGTTGCAATACGTAATTGTGAATAACATTTAAACATTTTTTTTTTCCTTTTTATAATGCAGGTTATTCACCAGGCTGTCACTTCTAGTTGGTCGTGTGTGGACTCGAATGCTGTAGCATGTAGCATGATCAATCATAAAATCAGTAGCCCACTAACAGTTCGCAATTAAATCCATATCCTACCTTTTCTTGAAACCCGATAAAATCAATCCATTATGATGAATGTCATCAGAGATGTTTAATCCACAAGCATTCTGAGCATTATTCCTGCTTGCTGGCGTTCACATCAATCCACAAGTCATTTTTTTAGGTTAGGCTATTTCATTCAAGTCAATATAAAAGCAATTATGTTATGTCTAGCATTCTTTTACGTCACTGAGCATAGCAAATATATTGGTTACAAAACCGTGTCCATTCACATGTTTAACTTTTAGTCTGCTAAAAAACAAAAAAACAATACAGTCACATTACTATATGCAATAGCCTATATGAGATAGCCAATGATCACTAGATTTTATACAGGTGTCACTGTAATGATTTTGTAAATGGTGATCAACAACCAAATATTGTTAATGTGGATGTTACTGCCTTTTGCCTTGGTGTGACTTCTCACTTTTTGTAGACAATGCAAAGGCAGAGTACAGTAACTTCAAAATAGGGGTAAAATTCAAGTTTGAGTTCAGTTTTTTAATGTAGATAATTTTCATTACTAACACATCTAATTGCCAAATTTCAAGTGTCCTATCTATAATTAATTTGGCTGGACAAATCAAAAACTTTAAAGTCATTTTTAAAGTCTCTAGCGAGATTTAGCGAGGCAGTATTGCTACAAATATACCCACACTATTTATGACTGGTTTTATAGTCCTGGGTCACATATAGTACAATATGTGACCAAGCTTTTATTTCTAAGATACATTTATATTTTTTCAGAAGAAACTGTGAGTAGTGTTTGACCATGCAAACTCACATGTTGCCAAGGCATTGATATGTAGTTGCTAGGCCCATTATAGGTCATTGGTAAAGTGTTTAATGGACAATTCACCCAAAAATGAAAATTTCTTGTCAATTTACTCACCTTTAGGCCATCCAAGATGTAGGTGACTTTTTTTCTTCAGGAAAACAGTAAAGAAGATTTATATCTGAAAATGTGGTCCTTGATGATTCATAAAATGCAAGTCAGCGGCTGCCCATTTTTGAGAGCCAAAAAAAAAAACATTTCAAGGAACACAAAAATTAATACACATGGCTCCTGACTATATATTGAGGTCAAACGATTTGTATGTGCATGAAACTGAATATATTTACAACATTATTAACTATAATCCAAAGCCTCAGGCAACTGATCTGGACTGATGTCCGGTTCGCAAAAGAACCAGTTCAAAATAATGATTCTTTTTAGTGAACTGAATGAACTAATTTTCCAAACTGGACTGAACCATCTGAAACAGTTCACAGCTTGAGCAGCACAGATCTGCAAGTGATTAAATCAAAACTCCCCTTTACACATGCCTGACAGTCACTCTGACTTGAAATGAGCCAATATACTGACATATATGATGCTGGTTTTTGCCAACACATTCAGCAGTCCAGTTTCTCCAACAGTCACTGAACTAAGGAAACAGTTCAGACTCAAACTAAAGACCGACAAGCCAGTGATATGAATGTGTGTGAACTGAGCACTGGAATGAAAGGACAAAATGAAAGTTTTTATTGTTTCATGAAGTTCCTTAACGTAAGTAAGGGAGGAGTGAGCCCATCTAATCTTTCAATCAACAGCCAGAGTATATATGTAGCTGCTTACCTCTCTCCAATCTCAGCTGTTCCAGCATCTTCCTGTTGTGTCATACAGAATCATGTCAGGCACACCTGACCTCCAGCTTTTTCCTTCAGATGACAAACTTTTCTCCTGTCCCGAGACACCAACAGTTGCAACTCGCGTATAATTGAACTGCACGGATCCAAACAAACCGACTCCCTCTGAGCGCTCTGGAGGAAAAATCCAGTGCTCATACAAACCACCCTCCAGAAGACTACTCTCCCCTCCACCTTCAAGATCACCAGCAGTAACTGTGCAACATCCATCTCTTCTTTCTGCTGCCACCATTCCTCCGATTCCACCCATTCATAAATTCCAAAGAAGAAGACCCAGTCCTCATCCATTTCTGTTTTTCCCCCAGCTCAGCATTCTAAACGCAATCATCTACAGCGTGCTTTCAGTTTTGAAAGAAGGTTTTGAACCTGGTTTGGAAAGTATACCCAGTTCTAGCATGATAACGCTTTGGACGTCAGTAGTCTGTTTCCATTCAGGGCCGAGGGCGCCCTGCCCCCATCCTTGACATCTGGGGGCCCCTTGTTATTTTGACTTCATAGGGCTCCATGGCACAGATGTGCAGCGGGGTGTACTCCAGACATGCATTCAAACCTCCAGTCCTGAGATACTCCAACAGGAGTGATTAAAGTTCCAAAGCGCAGCTCTCTCAGAACCATCCTTTATATATTTTACTCCTTTTGGGGGGTATCACCATTACTATTCAAGTATTTGGGTATCCCGTATACTTGAATCCTCAAATATCTCAATCTTGCTAAACTCAACTTGATGTCCCAAATTTATTCTGCACTTTTGGGGGGTATATCAGAGCTCGAGTTGAAGCTGCTTTATCAAGCCCCTCATCAGTGGACAGCAAGCCAAATAAGTTTACATACAATTTCCTTAATATTATATGGGCAAACGACATCATTAAATGAAGTTCCTTAACATAAGTTAGGGAGGAGCGAGCCCATCTAATCTTTCAATCAATAGCCATCATCAGCTGCTTACCTCTCTCCTGTCTCAGCTGTTCCAGCATCCCTCCACCTCCCCAATCTCCACCTTTATCTTAGGTATCCTTGCCCTTTCTAATCATCCTATATCAAGTCCCTGGGGGGTATATCAAAGCTTGAGTTGAAGCTGCTTCATCGAGCCCCTCATCAGTGGACAGCAAGCCAAATAACTTTACATACAATTTCCTTAAGATTATTTGGGCAAACAAACTCGTTAATCATTGTTTATGTAAAAAGGTGAGCAGATGAAGACTAGTTTATTCTCTTTACATGCTCAAGACATGTAAAACATCCATGTTTTACATCATTATTGGGTGTTTTAATAATATAATTGCATATATGTTAAACCATTGTGTACTGTCCAAAATAACCAGTTCGTGGAAAAGAATTGGACTTCCCAATTTGCCTGAGGCTAAGGATTACAGGTAATAATACTCAGTAATTATCAGTTTCTTGCACAGACTGATCATTTAATTTCCTAAGACCTCAATTTATCTTCAGGAGCCATGGGTACTAATTTTGCGTTCTGTGATGAACTTTTTATTTTTATTTTCAATGATAGCCAGCCTCTGCCTTGCATTTTATCAATCACTAAAGGCTGATTTATACTTCTGCTTCGGATATACGCCGTAGTCTCTATGCTGTAGGATGTGAGTCAGTTTTCATTTATAATTTTGCATCATTGCTACATTTTATAATAAATGATAAGACACTTGTTCTTTGCTTTGTTTTATTTTGTAAAATTAAAATATATTAAAGTGCAAAACCCACACAAAACTCAAATACATACGGAGGGAGGGGTACTAGCAGACCAATCACAGAGCTTGCAGTCTGCGTAGATTTGACGTGCTGTGACATTTTTGGAGAAGTGCACCTCAGGCTACGCCACAGCCTGCACATACTACGCACAACCTATGGTGTAGCTACGGCGTAGTTTTGACGTAGAAGTATAGATCAGCCTTAAGGACCACGGTTACAGCTAAAAAATTTCTTTACTGTTCTACTGAAGAAAAAAGTCTCCTACAACTTGGATGGCCTGAGGGTGAGTAAATTACCGCAAATTCCATTTTTGAGTGAATTACCCTTTAAAGGTGGTCATTAGGGTGTTATGAGAAGGGTGTAATGAGTGATTGTGGGCCTATGGTTTCTAGGATGTTATGGGTGATTGCTAGGGTGTTATGAGTAGGGTTTTATAGGTAGTTGCTGGAGTGTTAAGGATGTGGATGCTGTTTCTATGGTTCTATGGCATTGGTAGAGTGTTTTAGGTGGTTGCTACATACTTGGCCATTGTTAAGGTGATATGAATGATTGGAAGGGTATTGTTAGTGTGTTATGGTTAGTTTGTAGGGTATCGTTAGGGTGCTATGGGTGGTAACCAGGATACTATGGCTGGTTTCTATTGCTAGGGTGTTCAGGGTGGCTATTAGGTGTTTCTTTACTAAGTCAAGTCAAAACAATTATCCTAGTGCCCCAATTCCAGTGATAATCTGGTCCCTAGTCTCTCCTTCAAGTATGGGATTGTTTGCCTGCTTTATGGTCTGCAAGATACACAATGTAGAAATGTAACAGCACAGCTACATGATCTGAGGTATCAATCATTCCTAGCACAAGTGGTACAGGACAAGTTACACACTTAAGGGGTTTGTTCAGATCCTGTACACCAAATATGAGCATTAACAACCATATGTATCTGCTCGCTTAGAGTAAGCAGAGATAAGCAGTGCTGGGTAGTAAGTGATTACATGTAATCAGATTCCAAAGATTAGGTTATTGTAATTAGATTATACTACATTTTAAAATACTTCTAATAAGACCACAGTTACTTTTTTATTGATTAATGATTACATATTTTTAACTCAATAGTAATAAATTATTCAAAATGTATTGATTCTCAATACTTTGTCTTTTTCATCTTTTAAACTCACAGTCTTCCAGTTTTGTTTACATTCACACAGGGACCAGTCACTAGTCAGGTAGCTATAATTGCATATAAAATTGAGAGGCCACTATAGCTGGGTAGTAACTGATTACATGTGATTTGGATTATGTAATCAGATTTCAAAGATTTGTAATTAGATTATATTACATTTTAAAATACTCTAAATCAGACTACAGTTACTTTTTATTGATCACATGATTGCATATTATTCACACAATAACAACTGATTCTACCTTATTCTTCATTTTCATCTTTTATTTACTTATTTATTTATTAATCTGTGATTTTGTCTTTATAAACACATCAAAATGCAAAAATTCACATTATTTCTTATTTACATATAATGCAGGGATTCCCAAACTTTATTTGTTAGCCAAACCTTTATTTGAAATACTCCCTGGGATTTTAAGGTAAGTTAATTAATAAGAAACACATTTGCATGTTCACAGTTCACTCATGTTTGTTAATGGTCATATGACATGCAGGTAAAAAAATAAAATATTGAATCTTTTTTAGTAACTGTTTTGTTTTGATTGTTGTTATTTTAAAATAATTTATTTCATTTGACATTTTTATTATGATTTAATTATCAGTTTTTCATTAAAATCTCAAACCCTCTGCAGTTATTTTCATGAACCCAAGTTTGGGAAACCTTTATATAATGTTTAATGCACTTAATGTTGTTAATAACAACAAACAGAATATATGTTATTTCTCTTTATATTTTTATATCAATATGGTACAAGATTATCCTATTTAAATCAATGTGATATGCGAGTTAGGTCAAAAGTAATCTAAAAGTAATCAAAAGGTAGTCTTATTATATTACCTAAAATGTGTAATGTAATAGATTATGTTACAATTTACAACTACAATTTTTCTCATGTAATTTGGAATCAGTATCAAACTAACATTTATAAGTAATCTACCCAGTACTGGAGATAAGAGGCTGTTTTCAGTTCATTCTCTACTGGAGCTAAGTGACATATCTCACACAGGAGATTGTGGGAATGACAGTGAAGGAGAGTAGTGAGTCAAAAATGTTACATGTAACTACATGCAAATGAGAGGCAAAGAAACTTGTGTCAGCCAATCAATACGGTGAAGGCAGTGAGGGTTATCATAAGCATTTCACAGGTTTGTCATAAGCAATCACATAATTACATTGCATGCACAGTACTATATTCAATTCAGATCTTAAGGTTATAACTGTATATAGGGTTTTTTTTCTTTTCTTTTTTTTCTTTTTCACAAAGGATCCACACTGTAACAGTCTTACTCTAGCAAGCACCACTAATAAAATGCACTCACCTGGTCCTCAAAAGAAAGCGCTTGTCCCACATCTCGAGGGAAGCCATCTATAACTATACCACTGGCCTCTGGAATCTTCATGATCTTCTGCTTGATCTCAGTTATGGTTGTTTCCTAATGGGCATGGATAACATATACAGGTCAAAATATATGATATATAACATAAAATGTAACATAACATCCAAATGTATATGATTAGTAAGAACAAACTAAGATGAAACAGTTATTTCAATGAAAGAAAAAACTATCAAATGTGAGCTGTCACAGAGGATTCTAGCAATGTCAATTTAATGCATGTTTTTCCACTGTAAATTGTAAGATGACTTCTTGATTTTTACTTCCAAAAAACATACGTTTAACAGTATTTTACTGTAAAATCACATTAAATGCCCCATTAGATCAATTACATGTTACAGTAGTAAATTAAATTAACCATTAACAAATTAATAGGTTTTTACCATAGCATTTTTACAGTTTTTTAATTCTGTTACAATTATGATCACAATTATGAAATCAACACATACAAGTCACCCTCTAATTACTGTACTTCAATAGCAGTTGATTGGTTGTTTCAATAGCAGACATGGTTGCTCTTTTATCAAACAGCTTTCCATATACAGGAAACTCATTTCTGTAGCAATTTAGTCCTCATAGATCAAGCACCAGCAGGGAAAATGTGCTTTGTAATTCTGGGCTTTAAACAGCATACTGAATCAGTTTGGATGAAAGACGGTGGCATGACATCTCAGATGAGCTGGTCTTCAAGAGCAATCATTACATAATCCACAAAAGTATTTTAGAACATTCACTGAATTTCTTTAAGCATCTGTTTGACAGGGATAAATTGTTTTTAAAATGTATAATTTTTTTCTAATTGAAGAGGTAATGCACCTTACAATTAAACTACATAATTAAAAACCCACACTCATCAACTTGGTGACATATTCCATTCTAGGTTATTTCAAGTGTAATTGAGGAGTGCAGCGTCATTTTTAGTATGATTTTAATGTTCACAAGCACTGGAGGGAGAATATATTCAAGCATACCAAATCTAATGATGTGGATGGCATCATTTACGATGGAGATCTAACGTCAGTACCAGATTGCTCTAAAAATAACTCTTACATCAGACATCATTTGTTGCCCAGTATGGACTGCAATTCGTGTGACCAAATACTCTTTTTACAGTCTTTACCACTATCTGAAGTGATCCAGGCATGGTTTAAAGCAGAGGACATTTTTAGAATGCAAACAGACCGCCAGCCACAAACCAAGCGTCAATGTCCAAAACACTGCCTTGCATCATATCCAGATCCAACAGACGGTCTCCATTATATGCAAAGCTGTATGTGGTTTGATCAAGCTCATGATAAAATTAATGTGAGTTCAAAAAATAATGAACAAGAATTCATATGTTTTGAGGTAAATCAATCTGGCAGCAATTGTGATTTGGATCTGCCACTGTTTTAAAAGGCACATAGTTTGCAATTGAAATCTAGTGAACACAGCTAGTGAAATGCATATCATTCAGTCTTTTTACAGATTTTTTTTTATCATGACTCACCCTTTCTGGCCTTTAGAATTAAAAAGTTATGTGTTAATATAACTCTTTCCCCGCCATTGACGAGTTATCTCGTCATTTAGAAGACAACGCTTCCCCGCCATTGACAAGTTTTTTATGGCTTTTCGGTTTTTTTTAAATGATGATCTAGAAGTGGTATATGGCTGTGCAAGCTTTGGAGGTGTTGATTTATGCTTTGTTAATCGTACTGAATATCCAGATGTAGTTTTTGATAAAAATTTGATTTTCTCACCTTTTTGCTCAAAATTATAAATTTTTATGAAACCTACCTATATTCAAGTGTTGATAAAAAAATAATACTTTAAGCGAGAATAAAACTGATTGTTTTGTTTAAAAGTAGAGGCTTTGGTCTTTATTTTGGTGTATTGCATATTCAAATATTCATAAAGCAAAATATACTGTAGGCCATCAAATTTTAGTGAAAATCATCAAAAATGCTGGCGGGGAAAAAGATAATAAAGGTCAGCAGTGTTTACTACTATTTTGGACCCGACTGACTTTCCATGTATAGGCAAAAAGAGTTGAAGCTCCAAAAGGTTTTATTTACATCCAGTGGCGGCTCGTCAGGGGAGGCAGATTTTGAGGTGAAAATGGGAGGAGGACTATTTAATGTTAATAAAATTCACAATTCATTTCAGTTCATGTCTCAGAATGTGTATTTTTTGTTTGTAATTTCACAGCTGTAATACCATAACATGTTTCTGAAAGTGGAAAGCGCTGCTTTTCTATCATCAATGTGCCGAATCTTCTGATGTAATTACAACCGCTAGGTGATAGAGGCCAGGGGAGAGTTGAGCTCTCGTGCCTCCGTTGGTAAAAAAATATTGCCAGTCAACATCGAGTGTTCTCTTTCAGCGCTGAGGAGTGTTACGAATACAAACCTCATAACAACCCTTCCGGTATCAACCAATCATCATAGAGATGTAAATTACGTGATATTAGTTTGAACGTCTCGCGCAGCGCTGATAATGATCTAAGTAGTTATGATGAGTAATGATATTGAATATTTGATCGCAAACAGATTAACCAAGCTGTCATTCAAACAGTATATATAAAAATACAAAAGGGAAAACATGCCTAAGCTGCATATAAGTTAGGCTACAGCAGCTGGCTTAATTAAATAGCACAACAGGCAGCTCTCTTTTAACACAGACTTTTAAGAATGTATGGATGTTTGCTTCAAGTGATAGGCCAGGTAAGTGATATTATATTATCTTGTTGTATGTGTGTCGTTCTTTACGTTTTCTGACTAAAAGCAACCAAAAAGCCATTTTAAAGTGGTTAAGCAAATAATAATAATAAAAATAATAATCGGCAGGGATCCCAGACCAATACAATTAGTGTGCCTCCTCTATTTTAAAACCCATGAGCCGCCACTGTTTACATCACAGGAAAGCAGTTGGACTGACAAAGTCTCCTTTTTAGCCTGTTGTGCACATGAATCAGCAATCAACATTTGAGTGAACGATGCGAGTCTGTGCACCATCAAAGGTAAACACACATTACATTTGCTGCTTTGATGCACCATGTACACAAAGGTCTAAATGCATCCATAACTGCCCTATAACGCAATGATGGCATAGAATCAGGGTTTCCACTCAAAAGATAAAAGAAAATGGGATTCCTTAAAGTACAATCTCTTTAAATGGATTATATCATAAATTTTTTACACATAGTTTTAGTCAAACATGTTCCAAAACAATAATATTGTTTACAATTTTATTAATATTATTGTTTAAAATTAGGTTTTTGTGTGACAATAAAGTAACTGGATTTTAGGGTTGTTTTTAACTTTAAATTAACCTTACCCAAAAGGGAACATTCAATTTACATAAAATAGGTTATTGACTAAATAACAGTGAATGTTAGGATGTCTTTTCTGGGAACCACAAATGTTAGCTGGGATAGTACCAGTTAGAAAAAGGTAAATTAGCTGAAGTACTTAAATCATTTTGCAAATGCATTTTGCATTTTGCAAAATGTTTTCCATTATTTTGTGAGAAGATATAAATATCTGCTATATTGTGTTTCTCTACTTTAGAAATATTCAGTAAAAGATGCTGGTAACACTTTTACAGTAAGGTTCCATTTATTCATATTAGTTAACAACATTAATTACCATTAATATTAACAATGAAAAATACTATATAAAGTGGTGGCCAAAATTGTTAGAACACCTGACAGATCTGAAAATATTTTTCTGCAACTTTAGCCAACGGCTTTCCTTTTATGCACAATAGATCTGTCTAGTTTATTTTCCAACCTGCCTCAAATTTGCTCAATGGAGTTGAGGTCCGAGTTTTCAGGGTCCAGTCCATCATTTTCAATGTACCTGCACATTCCTTCCATCGCAGGTAGTTCTGGCAATAGTTCGTTTTATGGGTATTTTAATGGCCAATTCAACAAAAACAACTGAAACCTCTTAAATATGCCAAGTGTTCTAACAATTTTGGCCACCACTGTATATATATATACACAAATGAAGAAATGGTTAGAAAATAAATGCCCCAGAGAGACACGTCTTGTTATTGTTGTCTTTTTTACACTTTGAGAGCAGAATAGAAAGAAAAATTCAAGAACCAGCGACACAGCACTTGTCAGGACTGAAAGTCTGATATTAATACCACATGCAATATTACATTTCATTGATGATTAAAACTACAACGTCACAGGAAATTTACAACCCAGTCCATCAAAATGATGGATGATAATTATTCATAGCACAATGTCTGATAGCATCTATCATCACTTCCTGCCTTTTGCTGTACTGAGTGTAGATGGGCAAAGTGGCAGAACACTGAACAGGCACACTCTTAAAAATAAAGGTGCATTACGATGGCACAGAAGAACCTGTCTAAATGGTTCCATAAAGAACCTTTAACATCTGTTTCACAAAATATTCTTTGTGGCGAAAGAAGGCTCTTCAGATTATAAAAAGGTAAGAAAGAGATGGTTCTTTAAAGAACCTTTGACTGAATGGTTCTTTGTGGAACTAAAAATGGTTCTTCTATGGCATCGCTGTCAAGAACCTTTTAAGCAACTTTATTTTTAAGAGTGAATGTGTTTGTTCAGATGTTTGGTACAAACTGATTTGGTAGCTTATTTCAATACATTTTTGTACTAGATGAGCTTTCCCGTTCACTTTCTAAGCTTTCTCATGATATAGTCCATATGTCTGATTTGTACAGGTGTATCTTACGACACAGAGACTTGTATACATTCCTTTTCACAGTCTGGAAAAAGTCTCCTGTGCTTCTCTAATCCAGGAAGTCATTAGTGGAAGGTGGCTTTATTTCTCTGACAGTGTCAGGAAGCTCGACTCGACCTGTGTCTCAGAACAATGGACTAAGGATTAAATGACAAGGGTTAATCAATAATCTTTGCAGATAGACTGCCTCTTCTAAAAATGTACAAAGCATTTCTGGAATTCTTCAAGGAATCAACACCCAGTAGGGGCTCTTATCTTCTGTTTCTCTTTCAAAAGCCTTCCTCGCTAAAATGTGGTGCCCTCATTTCCAGTGCCACACTTCTGTGCTCAGTTCTCAAATGGAAAGGGTGTGTGGGTACATTGTTATAGGAACGGAATTTAGGAAGTGGTCTTATTGTTAGTTCTGGTAATATACAGACCCAAAAAATAGTAAGTACTTGAGTTACTTTCACCAAACTGAGATTGTCACTTCAATAACAGACACTTTATTCGTAAAAAATAAGAAATTAACTCAGGAAATAACTCATTTAGAGCCATGTCTAAAGATCTGCAAGCCAATTTAACTTTGCAGGGTGTGATGTTACATCCAAACCAACATGAGGGATAAGCTTTAACCAGTAACTTTGATTAAACATGTATTTAACAGTCTCCCTGAAATGTGTTTTATCCTTGATAAATTCAGCATAGCTAAACACTATTATTCAACACAATAAAATCTAGGAAAAACCTTCATTAAAGTATACATACTTTTTGTAAAAAAAAATGGGTTGTTGAATTCAGCACCCTGTGGTGTGACATGCAGTAATTTATCTAAAACATTTTTCAACATTTTTCCAATTTCTCTATATTTATTCTACAGTAGATGCAATTTTTATGAACTCATATTAACTGAAAGCATACACTGAATATTTGTGCTTTTTTAAATTTATTTGCAGCACTACATGTCACGTGTATATTACATTTTGCTCAGTTTCGGTTTTCTGTTCCCGTTTGCCTTCCTGAGTTTCCTAGTTTGTTCTTATAGTTACTAATTGCCACACAACTATTTCAGTTCCTTTTTGATTACATTTCCTTTATAATTAATTGTGCGTTCAAGTCATGTCAGATAGATCATATTTACGAGTTGAGTGCACATGTACGCCACAACAAAACTATGTTACATATACAAAATATTATGTATAATTACCATAGAATATATAATAATTCAGTCTACATCACCTTCATAAATTCAAATCAAATCAAATCACTTTTATTGTCACATAAAAGTGATTTGATTTTTAATCTGAATAAAAATCGAATCGAATCGTGATTTGATTTGAAATCAAATTGAATAAAAAACAGGGGAAAAAAGCAAAAACACAAAGATGCACATTCTTTATTCATCATTTTGTAGATGTAGAGTTAAAAAAATTGAATTTTATGCAGAAAAGTTAAATCGACATCTCGTGCAGACCAAAGTGACTACTATATACCTTATGCAGATAAGTATTTGTACCTAAAATGTAGATGTTGAAAAATTAATCATTGACATGTTCATGTTAACGACCTTTAATTTTGTTAATTGTTCATTTAAGTGGAAATTTCCAATCAGCGCTACTTATGATTATTTCTAAGACTATTTAAAATAAAATAATTAAGCCACTTTATATTGGACATTTAATTATGCAGAATTATAATTTTGAGCACTGCATATGTGTCACAGTTCTCCTGCTGTGTAGGAGCACGAAGAACTTTACTAACTTTAATAATCAAAAGGAAACAGGAAAACACACAATTGTTGACAATGTAGCGTGAACCAGACAAATTTAAGATTCGATCGGGAGCCTGGTTGAAACATGAGCCGAATTCCACAGAAAGGCAGGATGTTGTAAATCAACTCCTAGCACCACAGTCTGATAACCAACTCTTTCACAGAACAGCTTTCAACATAAACACCATTAGAACAATTATTGACAATTTCAATTCGAAGAAGAGATTGTCTAATTTGGGGCAAGTAATCGAAGAGATGGACAGTCTGACCCTCACATGTAAAGCCATGAGAGTAAACAAGATCGTTGGATTGACTTCCCCCACCTAGCAAAACCAGACTGAAATTCCTAAGGAGACCTGTTAACCCCTCTGGTCTCAACAGGACATATCCTTACTCCCCAGAATGGCACAGAGAATGCCTTCCAATGCATATATGGACCAAAATGAACTCAAAAAAAGACTTCTAAATGGATATCAGTCCATTGCTTAACTCCATTTTATACCTGTAACCCACACATTTGACTTTAATGTTTCTAATCACTTATTGTGTATGTCTTTTTAAATAACTCTTGAATAGCTTAAGGGATCATATTCATGTTTAGTATGTGTGTGTTCGAATCTTCTTGCTTGAAACGTTTCTGACCATCAGTTATTTGTCAAATGTATCATATTCTTGTTATAGGAATCATGTCCAAATTATACCCTGCGAGAGCGGGAAAATTCGGACCATGTGCTTGATAAGATAACATATGATTTATGAATGGGTGGGACAAACATTGCAACACACCGAGAAAAGACAATATCTAATTGGTCAAGACAACATTTGAGGTGTGGTCAAAAGGCCAGTTTAAATACTCAGGACACCATCAAACTTTGCTTTTAGCGTTTAGCTTTCGTTTAGCTTTTGCTATCAGTCATGCCGGCTTTTAGCTTTAGCTTTTAGTCATGCTTTGTCATCACTTTTAGCGTTCTTCGAGCGCCGTTCCAGCGTGCTTCGGCCTGCACGCCTGCTGCTACTTAGCCACGATGAGAAGAAACACCACCTAGTCTCGTCAAACTTTACTTCTTTTCTTTTCCGTTTGAGAGTTTCGTGTTCTGAGTTAAGTTTTGTAACGCCGTGTCTCCGAGTCTGACCTCGAGTGCCCGTTCAACTTCAACCAGCCCACAACTCTGCATCTTCAGCCTATGCCCAACCACGGTCTTCCCAGGACGTCACTTCAACGACTACTGAACTTCCAGCCAATCAGCAACCTCGGGAAACCCCCTTTTCAGTGACAACAAAGGGAACCCTGTTACACAGGCATCACAAGTAACGTACCTCCAGACTCTGATCTGTACTGGTGTTATCTAATATAATTTTAACCTAATTGATGAACTCAATGCAAGGGTTAATTAAGTGATTGATGGTTGTTAATGTCTATGCAATTTCACGTATTGCTGTAAACTTGGGATTTCACATTTTCATTCTCTTAAACTCATTCTTTCCTAACGTTCTATCCTCCTGCAACTTGTGCGTATGTGTGAGTGTGTGTGCTTATGTGTTAGATTAGTTTATATGTCTTAGATTTATCTAATAAAGCCTTATTTATATTGAAAAGAGAAGTATCTTGTGTTTTGTGCTCACAAGTTAATGTCTTAAACTGCCGATCTTGTTACTGTGCTAATTAATAGTGTTTTTCACTATACTTTGGATATTAATATCCAGCGTAGATTTGATGTTATACGGCTCGTTCAGTGAATCGCTGGCCGTTTCATTGATCAGCCGTGAAACAGTGATTCTGTTCAAATTCCCTTTAAAATCTTAAATGATTCCCTTTGAGCTAAATTGACCTGTTTCCCTTACAACAAACAATTCTAGACATTGGAGAACAAAACAGGCTAGAACTCAAATAGGGCAGATAACAAAGGGACAGACAGGTGATGAGGATAACTAATAACAAGGAACAGGTGATCACTAATAAAATAAGAGAAAAGGAATTGGAAGGACCAAATAAGGACAAACAGGAACTAAACAGGAACATATACGTGATCATATGGTTATAGGAATGTCACCTATACAGCAATCCATCAAATACCACAGAAACTGGTACAATCTGTGATATCAGGCAAATTTAAAATAAATATTTGTGTAGGTTAATGTTTAAAAAGGACACATTCTTTGATTACTTTTAAAATTGCCATTAGCATACATTACATTACATAACAATCCTTAAATGTATAGTGTCTACTACTGTTAAAAGACATGTAACTCTCTATGAGTATGTAAATGATGTAAATCACATAATCTAATATGTTAATAAATATATTTGTATATGTGTGTTGAATGTTGAAGTAAAAATAAATGTTATGAGCATTTGTTCAATCTTCACATAGAAAAACTTGCATTTGTAATTCTGAAAATGGGTCAGTCTTTGATGTGAAAAATAGGATAAATAGGAAGACTCAGTTCTAAATATGACATTCTAGTTTTTTCTTTAAATATACATTTTGAGGCTTTTTATCCCTTTATTTTTCAGACAGGACATTGGAGAGATGACAGGAAAGTATTGGGTAGAGAGAGGGTAGCGGGATCAGTATAGGACCTCGAGACAGGACTCGGGCCGTGAGCATAGTTCCTCTGTATGTGTATGTCAGCACTATAAAAAAGGGTATAAGAGCCAACATGATGTTATTGTTTTTTTGAGTTTTTTTTTGTGAGACAACAATATGTAAAAAAAAATAAAAATCTATTTGTGTGCATGCGTTGTCCTATTTATAGACATATTTAAAGGTGCTGTATGTAAGATTTTGATTCTACTAAAGCATAAATATACTATAATATGTTTGCAGATATTTAAGAAACATGCTAAGTTAACATACTTGTTTATCGGAAAAACAAAGCTACATTCAGTTATTCTCCTTTGAAAATGCGCTTTCCGGGGCGGAATGTCGATCTTTGTTTTGGTTTGTGAAACCCGCAAACTTCATGCACATACCTGTGGTGCCAATTCCCCATTGGTGATGATCCTGGCAATCAGACTCCATTTCCTGTTGCTGGTGGCATTATGGATCATCTTCTTCCTAAGTAGCTCACCCACTGAGACATATTCAAAGCCATAACGCTCGGCAATCTTCAGACTCTGTGTACCTTTACCGCTGCCTGGGCCACCTGTTTGGGAAGACAGTGGAAAGACTTATGAATCCATACTGACTCACTCGCAGACACCCACATATATGCACACACTCCAGAAAAGCACCTGCCAAGAGTAAATGTAGCCTTAAGCAAGCCGCTGTCATATTCAGACCAATATAACAATTTCATATTGCTTTTGTGTAACATTTCAGTAAAGAAGTTAATGTTGAGTAATTTTAGACAGCTCATCTTATTGTGCTCTGTAAAAGAAAATAGTTCCATAGCCAAAGCAGAATTAAAGGGGGTCATATGACGTTGCTAAAAAGAACATTATTTTGTGTATTTGGTGTAATGCAATGTGTTTATGCGGTTTATGGTTCAAAAAACACATTATTTTCCACATAATGTACATTATTGTTTCTACTCTAGAACCCCCTGCCTTTCTGAAACGCGTCGATTTTAACATAGCTCATTGTTCTGAAAAGCGGGGTGTGCTCTGATTGGCCAGCTATCCAGTGCATTATGATTGGCTGAATACCTCAAGTGTGTGACAGAAATGTTACGCCCCTTGCCATACTGTGATGTCATCTTCCGGCGCAACGAGACAAAACCAATAAAACCCATTAGAAATGAGGCATTTGTTGCCTCCAGTGGGGACATAATTACTGATTATAATTATAACTGATTATACTGTCTTTTTACACGTTGTGTTGCATATCGCGCTGCGTAAACATAAAACCATGTTAGCATTTGTGATCGGAGAAACGGCAAACAACGTCTCGGTTACATACTTAACCCTCGTTCCCTGATGCAGACATATGGGGTCTCACTTGGAAGGCCAATCATCTCTGAGTTTAAGAGAAAACGCCAATGAAAATTGGCTAGTGGATTTTGCATGCTGAGTCACTCCCTGTGCCTATGGGTATATAAGGCGACAGCGTGAATCCACTCATTCAGGTTTTACGCTGAGGACCCGAGAACGTGTCCCGGCAACAGCGAATAGTTCAAGGCTGTGGCATGGGGACATAAAGTCTCTGTTCCCTCCATCAGGACGTTCCCTATCTGTCGGTCACTACGAGTTATGTCGAACGACATATGGGGTCCATGGAAAACGCCATAACCTGAACACCGTCACAACCCTGTGGCGCTGCAATTGTCGACAAGCCGGGGCGTGTCACAAAAGCTACACTTAAGGTCATAACTTTCCCAAAGCCCCAGCGCAAATTCACTGACCTTGGTACGAAAGGGGACCAAAAGGGTGAGTACATCGCTGCTGGAGAAGGCCATGCTGCTGTTCCGTCCACAACAGTTATTGGAAGGGATTTCAACCTTCAGTGAAAGATTGCTTCAAATCTTTTCTATTTGTTCTTTT
Organism: Cyprinus carpio; assembly: GCF_018340385.1. Classification (NCBI taxonomy): domain Eukaryota; kingdom Metazoa; phylum Chordata; class Actinopteri; order Cypriniformes; family Cyprinidae; genus Cyprinus; species Cyprinus carpio. Next base: position 7,751,265 of record NC_056598.1, read on the forward strand.
AGCTTGGCAGAACGATGGGGAAGCGAGCCTAGGAAAAATGTCGCCACGGAGACCACATCCTACCCGTAGGGAGGTGACATGGAGATACTGATATGGACTGACCCAGGGGGCAGTACTACATATGGAATGGGTCTCTGAAGCAGGTCCTACCTTAGAGTAGGGATCGAACAGCTGCCAGAAGAGACTGACAGAGCAGGTCTGTCAAGGGAAGACGCGGGTTTACCAAGAGGGAAACCTTACCGTGGAAGAATACACATATGGGATTACCCGTAGGGAATCAAGCCATATGGATACATAGCCCAGTACAGGGGCTGACCGGGACTCAGGACAACATGAGAGTAGGCCGGCCCGAACACAAGGCACTCTTCACTTATGCCATATGGTGACAGCCCCTGAGAAAGAAGGTCCCTCCTCAGGGGGATGCACCAGGGTGGGGCTATCATGAGGAGCATGAGTTCTGAAAACCAAGTCCGGGTGGGCCAGTAAGGCACAACCAACAGGACCTGTTTTCCATCCTCCCTGACCTTGCACAGTGTCTGTGCAAGCAGGCTCACTGGGGGAAACGCATACTTGCATAGAGCCCGAGGCCAGCTGTGTGCCAGTGCATCCGTGCCCAGGAGGGCCTGGGTCAGGGAATAGTACAGCTGGCAGTGGGAGGACTCAAGGGAAGCAAACAGGTCTACCTGGGCTTCTCCGAATCAACTACAGATCAGCTGGACGTCTGGGGATGGAGTCGCCATTCCCCAGGGAAAGTGAGCTTAGTCTGTGGAAATGAGAGCGTGTCGGCTGCACGATTGAGCTCCCCCAGAATGTGGACAGCGCGCAGCAACTTGAGCCACGTCTGACTCAGAGGAGGAGATGGCGGGCGAGTTGAGACATGCGACGTGATCGTATACCACCCTGTCCATGCGGACCAACACATGCTTGTCTAGCAACAGTGGCCGAAACCGCCGTAAAGCTATATGCACTACCAGCAACTCCAGACAGTTGATGTGCCAAAGCAGTTGAGGAACCTGTCCAGGACCCTGAAGCTGCCTGCCCATTGCACGTCGCGCCCCAGCCCGCGTTGGAGGCATCTGTCGTGACAACAACATGCCGGGACACTTTTTCTAAGGGCCCCCGGCCCGTAGAAAGGGCAAGGTCCGACCAGGGGCTGAATAGGCGGCGACACATCGGTGTGATGGTGACACGATGTGTACCGCGGCGCCATGCCCATCTCGGGACTCGGGAGTGTAACCAGTGGTGAAGTGGTCTCATATGAAGCAATCCAAGCAGCGTGACTGTGGCTGCGGATGCCATATGTCCCAGGAGCCTCTGAAAATGTTTCAGTGGTACCACTGTCCTGCCTCTGAAGGAACTCAGGCAGTTTAGCACCGACAGGGCACGCTCGCTGGTGAGGCGGTCGTCATACTCACAGAGTCTAACTCCATACCGAGATAAGAGATTCTCTGCAAAGTGGAGAGCTTGCTCTTCTCTCGGTTGACCTGAAGCCCCAACTGACTGAGGTTCCGAAGCACCATGTCCCTGTGATCGTACAATTCCTCAAGTCGTCGAGACAGTAGAGGATCCTGATGCCCTCTTCCCAAAGTGGGGCAATGGCACCCTCCGCGACCTCGGGGGGACAGAAAGAGCCCGAAGGGGAGGACCTTGTACTGCCATGTCCGACCCTCGAACGCAAACTGCAGAAATGGTCTGTGGTGAGGGAGGATCAGGACATGAAAGTACGCATCCTTCAGGTCTATCGCTGCAAACCAACCCTGGGCTTGAACGGATTTGATAATATGTTTCTGCGTCAAACCAGGATAGGTCGAAGGCCACCGCTTTTCTTGAGTATGATGACGTAAGGGCTGTAAAACCCACTCCTCATCTCAGCTGGAGGGACTGGCTTGATTGAATCCTTCGCCAACAGGACAGCAATCTCCTCGCGCAATACAGAGGCATCCCGGACTGCCACCAAAGTCTCGAGAACGCCATTGAACTTGGGAGGTCGCTGGGCGAACTGAATCACGTAGCCGAGTCGAACCATCCGAATGAGACAGCTGGATGGGTTGGGCAGTGCAAGCCACACTCCCAAACTCCGTACGAGTGGCACCAAAGGGACAGTGCTGGTGTGGAGGACGCAGGATGGCCCACAATGGAATGGTGGCAGCCAGAGGATCACGTCGGGGCAAGTTGCGCTGTATGACAAGCCGCGAGCACTCAGGGCTGGGCGGTGTATTCACCTCAAACCTGATGCTCACAGCTGACCGAGCAAGCACGGCTCTCAACTCTGGCTCCAATTTGGCAGTGGCGACAACACCCGAGGGGGGCAGCCCCACCGAATCTATCATCCACAGAGGTCAACATCCCATCCCCCGATGCTGCAATCGACATCTGATCCTCCGGCGGCACACCGAATGACATGCTGGGACTGCATGCACCAGGACAAGCGCTGCGGAAGGGGTGAGAGGTAGAGCACTAGCCTGCGGTCCTCTGCTCTTGGCAGAGAAACCGGAACAGGTAGTGACAGAGGGGTCGAGATGCGATCGCAGCATTGCCATGGTCACGCACGCAATGCGGGCATGAATCATCCACGAATGCGTCTTTGGTGTGCTGAGTGCCCAGACATGGAAGACATGCTCGTGGCCGTTGTCAGAGGACAGGAAATGACCGCATCCAGAAGGACACTGACGAATCGTCTGTGATTTGCTTTTTTAGGACATCTGCTCTTTTAGTTGAAGTGCCAAGGGGAATCACTGAAAGGGACACCGCTGTTCACACCTTACCGCCAACCAGAACAGCTTCCCGACACACAGCAGATGAATGGCTTTGTGGAGTATAACAGCTTTTCATACAACCACTCGGCTCCGAAGCAAAAATCTGAATGAGTGGATTCATGCTGTCGCCTTGTATACCTGTAGGCTCAGCATCCAAAATCCACTAGCCAATTTTCATTGCCGTTTTCTTTTAAACTCAGAGATGATTGGCCTCCCAAGTGAGACCCCATATGTCATTCGACATAACTCGTAGTGACCGACAGATAAGGAACGAGCGCTATTCTAAACTGCTCAAAACTGGCGTTTGAATCGTCAGTGGCAAATTCTTTAAATATGAAAACTTACTTACAGGCTGTGAGTCAGAAACACCAGACTGTCCTTGCAAAGTTGTTATTGCCCCACTTTATAGAAACAGACACCAGCATTGTAGGCTACTCTCTCAGGAGACTCTTAACTTTTATAAAGAATATCTCTTTGGATTTGAGACTTAAGTCTTTGCAACTTCACAGATCTTGTAACACTCCAAAGAGAAAGGAAAAATTTTAATTGCATCATATGACCCCTTTAACTGTTTCCGGATGTTACGTTCCAGAATGAATCAGTGGTTTGAACAAATTGGTTGAGTTAATAATTCAGTGACTCACTCATACTGACAATCAATTGTTTTCTTCCTGAACAAAGTTTTAATTAATATGTTGAGTGAATAATTCAATGACTCATTCATCAACAGTTACAGAACAAGACAGTACACCTTTTGAATGTTGTTGGACTTTTAATCAGCAAATTATAGGACTAGAACTAATTGCTGTGTAATAATAAATATTAATCAGTCCCTTCAGGATTTCGCTGAACTTTTTTTCTGATTATTGCGGCCTAAAATGACTGATTTTGCTGCAGCCTTTCTTAAAATTTGTGATATTTGCGGCATTTCTTATTGTTTTGCAGTGAAAATATACCACAGACAACATTCTTCTAACACTGTTATGACTTTTCTGACTTCGAGAACCACTGCAGGGCTCCAGACTAACATCTGAGGACACCAGCACCAGTGCCATTAAGTTCTACAAAAGGTGGCACTAGCACCTGACAGAAAAGCACTCACCCTAATCACACATGTACATCTTGGAGACATCTATTTAATTTTATTCTGCATTTACATATGCAAGATGTATTTTTAAGAGTACTTGTTCATCTGCAGTAAGTCTCTAAGATGTTTCCTGTCAAATGTCAAATAGACATTTATTAAATGCATGTAAAACTGCTTCTGAGACATTTATCAGAGTACACAGCAGATGATTCCCAGATCTTTAGCAGACATCTTACAGATCTAATAAATATGTTACATCTGATAAAATGTTTTATACATGGGGGAAACCTATGAAGGATGAACAAATATTGTCACATTAAAAATAACTTTCAAATTCAGTAATAGCCTACTTAAAGCTTTGAAGTGCTGAAAAAGTTGTGTGAAGCATTTAAAAACACTCGAAAACATTAGACCATTTCTGCCACAAGTTGTTCCTGTATTTTTACTATGTTAAATCAATGGTGAACGGTCGTGGTGATTTGTGTTTATTGAACAATGTTTCTCCTGGTTTCCACATCAGTGGCGTTTTTTCTGATATCTGTAGCTTTAACAGAATTCTGCACTGAATATGAATGCTTCTCACAAGATTTAACAGAGATGTTGATTCTGTGACGAATTCGACTGCTTTCGTGTATATCAGTGTCGCGTGATCGAGATCAGCCCGCGGCTCCAGCTCAAGCAGATAAACAGACTGCACTGCACAGCCCAAACTAGTAGCGCGGATTCGTTCCACTTTCGGTTCGTTTGTCCAATGTAGCTCTTGTAAATCAGTCATGATGAGGATGCAAGGCTGTTCATTCCATTTTTGGAACAGAGAAACAACCTTTCTTTGACTGAATGCACATTGCGATGACATCACGGGATGCATCTAAGCCCAAATTCTGTGGATTGCGAAAATTGCGGAGTTTGGTTGATTTTGCAAAAAATTCAGCGATCGCAAACTCACAAAATCCTGGAGGGACTGATTAATAAACATCCGAATATTAAAATATTCTACCTACACCAAAGCATAATATGGACTGAATTCCCAATAAACTAGAGACATTGGATTTTAGTATCAGTTTCTGCCACTGAAATACAGTTGACCACCACAAGAAACAGAACTAAAACCCTGAACATTTCCATAAACAAAACAGAAAGCTGTGCAGTGATGGAAAACAATTACTGAGGTACAGCTAATATCTCAACAAGATAATACTGGAAGTGGGTGGTCACTTGACTGATGGGATATGCACATTATTTGCTTGTGGGTCACATTTAGCACAGATAACTTTTCCCTCACAAATTACATCAGCCAACTTAAAGAGACATGCATGCTGTTCAGGGAAGTCTGATAAGGCAGGAGGGAAATGTACAGCTATCAGATAGCTCTGTCCAAACTATTAGCATCCCTAGTACTCAGCGTCCCTGTTTACAGCAGATATCCATCTCGAATGCATCCCCAGTGAACACATGTAATTGGATTTTGATGAGAGAGTTGTCTCTGATTTCTTGATCACATCGTTTTTTACATCAGTACGTTACTGCATACTGATCAGGAAAGTCAATACTGCTGCTCTTAAATATAGCTTATTTATATTTTAAACCACAAACACAATCATTCGAACCAAATACTTAGTTATTTTAGTTGAATACTGTATGTGTGTTAAATTACAAAGAATATTAATATTTATTAATATAAAATTAATTTCTAATAGAACTAAGACTATAATTATTTTAATGTTATGGCCAATATCAACAATATTTATAATTTAGTTTAAATTAATAAATGTTTAGATTTTAGAAAAAAAAAAATCTAAAAAGAGATTTAAGCATAACAATAACAATTAAACATTTAAATAAAGTTGGATTTTGATTTTGAATTTTCAAAACTTTATTATCTTTATCTAACTTTATTTATTGTGACTATAAGTGATTGTTAGATAATGATGACAAAGGTAATCTAAATGCAAAAATGTGTGAGCATGCATAATTACATATTCTATATTATCCAATATTGTTCATTTAAAAGACTGTTTATTGATTCATTTCTGTATCATTTTATTTGTAATGTGTTATTCTGTCATCTATTATTCTATTATGCACACTTATCAAAAGTAATTTTATGTTTTAAAAAAATCTCACCAGGGTTGCATTTATTTGATAAAAAATACTTTAAAACAGTAATACTGTAAAATATGATTACAATTTAAAGTAATAGAATTCATCATAATATGCCTATTTGCCATGTCTTATTATCATTATCAAAAGTATAAATTTTAATGGAAACTGTGATACATTTTTTTTTCAGGATTATTTGATGAATGGAAAGTTCAAAAGAACAGCATTTATTTAGAATAAAATATTTTTTAAGATTACAAATGTCTTTTCTATCACTTTTGATCAATTTAATGCATTCTTACTGAATAAAAGTAATAATTCTTAAAGTAAAAAAAAAAAAAATGGGTGGTCGTGTATTTTCATACAAATTCAAGCATAAAACAGATTCAAGGCTGGTGTTTCTCTCCATTAGTCTGGCAAGTGTGATGATGAACCCAGTTTTTGGGCTTACCTATAATGAGGATGACTTTGGGTCTGGGTCTAGATGGGTCAAACACTTCATATTCCTCTATGAGCTCAGCTGTCTCAGACAAGTCTGAGTCACTCTCTATGGAAAACTGGTTGATGGGTGGGAGGCGTTCATATCTCCGATAGGGGAAATTGGGACTGTCCGGGAGAACTGCATGGAAGAATGCAAATAGTTAGTCATGAGAGCTTCTGATCTCCTCAACAATAAATAGCAAAAAGTTCAAAGGAAATCCCATGAAGGTATATCATTGGAAAAATAGGTTTTGTATAGAGAACAAACTCACTATGTTTTACTGTACAGATACTTTGCATTAATTTGCCTTTTTGTATTGCCTCGAGGTGGGTAGAACAATGTTGCCCAGCCCAAAGAAAGGACAACCCCTACCGATGGTTGCCATGCTCTAAAAACACCCAAATAATGAATAATGAGCCTGCTGTGCAATACACAACAACACAGCAGTCTGTGGCCAGTTCTAGTTTGCATGAATTTCAGCATCGCCTACAATTTGGAGTTGCGTTGGCTGATGACAACACCTCCTACTCACCATTGCGGAAAAAAGATCGGCGTGACTGCCCACCATTGAGAGGCGGTAATGACTTCTTCTCCTGTCCGACGAACGTGTCCCACCGAACTTTGTCAGTCCCACCGAGCTCCCTCACCTTCTTAAGGCAGGTCTCTAGATAGTCTATGGGGTCATCCGGTCGGTAGTACATCAGACCAGTCAGCAGACTCTGGGAAACCAGTGACAGATCAGAGAGGTGTACTGTGTTTATCTGTTCACTGTATGTACAGGGTAACATGCATCATAAGTAATTATAATTATTATATTATTAAATATAGATCACATATAAAATACATAAAATAAATATATTTTATATAATAATTTATTACATTAAATATTATCTAAATATAAAAATGTGTGGTGTGATACCGTTTAAAATGACTTTAAAGTATTAACAGCATTTTGTTTATTCTTTTATAAATATTATGCATGGTAATTTTGTGACCCCCTTTAGCAACCACATGAAACATTTAAACTCATAAAATTATTTTGTTACACCGCAGGGCAGTTTAAAATGAACCACTCAAGGCAAAAGATCATTAATATGAAAGTGAAAAACAAACTATGAAAAATGACAGCTCCTAAAATATACACATTCCTATATATTTCATTTAAGTACCCTAATCTAAAGCATCACCATCATCCTCATCATATGCCTAGGATATCTCCAAGCAGATTTTTGCCATGGGTTTCATTAGTGCCTCCCTGGGACAGCACTAACAGTTTAAAGAGAGGTATTGACTCTAGAATTATATTGTTCACAATACAACAGTAAAATAATAATAACAGGTCACTGTAAAACTGACTTGAAAACAATCATTAAATGCATGGTATGTCCTGTTATTTCTTATCACACTTGACTCTGATAAGCATGTGTAGGCTTCTGACAGCACGCCCACCATAATAAACAGCGATGGGCAATCAATAATTAAATGCATGGTATCACACGATCACATTTCAGCACACACACACACACACACACACACACACACACACTAGCAACTATAAGCACATAAATAACCCTCGATACTTTCCATATAATATAATCCAATGCAACATTCAACAACTTACTTTGCATTATTTACAACATGCAGTAGGCTACCCTACATGCACGCACATTTAAATGAATCATTACCTTTTTATTGTGAATAGATTAACTTTAATCTGATTACCTTTTTTTCATAACTGTATATCGAACCAACACCGCTTTTCGATACTGATTCCCAGTTGTCGGACATCCATATGCACAAAACAATTTTACATATCAAATATTTCCATGCAAATAGCCTTACTTCGTGTTGTCCTTCATTTGTAACAGCTGATGTGGAAACATCTTCTTAACAGAAACAAAAGTTCACACACGTAAATGCTCACCTCAAATAGTTGAGGTATCTCTCTTCTGGAAAGATATTCCTTCGCATCGTTGGTGTTCATATCTGTTTCGGGAAAACTATCAATCCTGTTGCGTTGAGTGTAGGATGTATTATTCTGTTGCAGGTTCACGGATCCGTGATGTTGTTGCGATCTTAACGCATTCTCCAAGTGCCTACTAAACTAGGTGGATAAAGACAGCTACACTCGCAGTGAACCGTGGCGCCTGTTACATGCTGCTTCCAAGCTCTCCTCTAGTGTTGCTCTTTTAGTATCTCTCTTCAGTGTTTAAAACCGCCAACACAGCGCGAAACACCTGCACGCTGCCCGCGCGCTGATCGAGTGACTCAAGTGTGTGTGTTTGACCAGCTGATGCGCGCGTCTCTGGAGTTCAGAGGAGGAAACTAGAGCAGTCTCTGAAAATCACTTTTACATTTAGCCATTTAGATAAACATTCATATAATTTGAATCCATATTAAATCTTGAATACACCTCTGTGCGCATACCTTTATATTTTATTATTTTATTATATATATATATATATATATAGTTTTAATAGGGATATACGTTATATTGAATAAGCCATTTACATTATGATAATTACTATTTTATAGTATGTACTGTATAGTAAAATATACATTAATTAATTATTAATATATTGTATAATATAGCATAATAAATGCATTTTATAATGATCTAAAATTATATTTATATACAATATTATGTTATGTAGCTACTTTGTTGTGTGAGATGTGTGAACTGGCCAGATCATGGTGTCCAAGACAAATTTCCCAGGAATGGGACAATTCTCTTCTCTTCTCTTCTCTTCTCTTCTCTTCTCTTCTCTTCTCTTCTCTTCTCTTCTCTTCTCTTCTCTTCTCTTCTCTTCTCTTCTCTTCTCTTCTCTTATTAGTTTATTCTATTCTATTCTTATTATATGTATAAATATATTATAGGCTGTATTATATTAAACTCAAATTAAATATAATTAAACTCAATATATTATAAAAACGGTTAAAAATGATCAAATATGTTTATATAATAATAATAATAATAATAATAATAATAATAATAATAATGTTCTTGTTTATATCATATAATGTCCTGGTTTATGATATTATTGCCACATGACAACAAAAAGGTTTCCTGCATGTTAGTTACATGCATCCT